>NC_090895.1:47873240-47885740 GCF_036669925.1 Montipora capricornis | reverse complement strand
TTCCTTTGTCTACCCCCTCTAAAATGTTCAGTAAATCTATTATCAGTGTCACGCGTGACGATCGTAGGCGGAGCTTGTAACTCGTGATTTTTATGTTTGTTTGTATCCTCTAGGGTTGCCCCTCTCCATTTGAAAGTGCACACAACAGAAGGCAGTGAAAAGACTGTGCTCGCACTCAAGATCCCTTCTCGAAATAACCCATACTTGACATATAGAATTTCAAGACACGTAGCGCACTTCGAATCGGGCTATACTATGTAAAAATGTACTGTTTACAAGATAGAGGTAAACTCTGAAGGGAAGACGAAAGCTTCCATCCTTACTCTTTCTGAGATGTTTCACCGTCGCTTTTGCGTTTAAATCTAGAAAGAAGGCAAATATAGTCGCGATCCTTTGACGTCATGTCAACGAACCCTAAAAAAAATCAAAACAGCGGAAGAAGGGCAAAAGGATTATCACTGCCGTGTGATGACATCATACCACGGGGATATCTTTTGGTTAAAAATAAGACAACGGAAGAAGGGAGAAAATTAAACGTCAGCATTTGACATCATATCAACGAGATCACATCCTCAAATAGGAAAAAACACTTGTGTGCGTAACCGATGACTCAGAACGTTCCCCAAAAACTGGGAATAAAAACTCAAAAAGGGAATGTCCCGTAAAACTAAGCAAGACTGTATAAAAACAGCAGTGCGATCTCTCGACCTCAATCAAGTTTCAAGAAGCCTTCGGGTAAGAATTACATCGGATTCACGAAAAATGGACGAAAAATGCACTGTTGAAATTATCGCCCCAAAATCAGAGAACGATGTTTTACGCAAGACAATTGCGTATCTATACGAACAACATAAACAATGGAGTGAACGAAACAAGGGACTCGTATGTCTCGCGAATCAATTACACGACACCATTCAAGAAGTCGCGTCTCTAGAGGCCCAAAATCGACGACTGGAAGAGAGTCTTGCTAGAGCCGAAAATAGAATCGCGCAGTTGAGTTTGATGGCAAGTAACGGAAATTCTTCTCAGGGAGCCATTGTGACGCCTGGAGTGTCAAAAAAGATCTTAGAATGTCTCAGCCGAGAAAATACAAGGCTTAAAGGGGTCATACGGCAAATGACGGCCAGAGCTTCGGGGGACGCGATCGATTTGGCAACAGAAAATTGCGATCTACACGACGTCATCATGAAATTAAGGGATGATAGAGATGGAAAAAGGCAGAAGATACAGGAACTCGAGAAAATATTGCATAATATTCAAGACGAAAATGTAGATGGTTTAAAGCATCAAAATGTGCGTTTGGTGCACGAAGTCACAGAGCTATCGAGAAAGCTGGACGTCAAGCAAGTATTTTGCGAAACCATCGTCACCGAAAACGAGACTCTAAAAAGAACAATGCAATCGTCAGAGGGCGAAAAGATGGTCTACGTGCGCGAGGTAAAGTCAGTAATCGGGAAATCTCTGGCAGCGCGAGAGGTCATGAGTCAAGTTTGGGACGAAGAGGGCAACGGTTCTAACGAAGAAAGCGACAATGATGACTTGGAAGAAAATAGCAAAATACTTGGAGGTGAAGATGTGGAAAAACGGATAGGGAAAGAGAAAGGTTTGCGAATGGAAAGCGATACTGCCGGGTTACACCAACAGGTCCGAGACTTGCAAAGACGTGTTGAACACCAACACGATCTCGAAGCTGAAAAAGTGAATACGCTGACGGCGGAAATCGAACAAGCTAAACAAGAGAGAAACGCCCTGCAACAAGAAAAAGAACAGCTACAAGAGCAGACAAATCAGATCGAACAAATTATCAGGGACCGTGACGCGGAGGTAAAAAATCTCAAAGGAGAAGTGAATGGTTTGCGTACGAGCCTTTCCAAAGCTATTAATGCGGGTGAGGTCTTACAGAAGGAATTGGATGAATCGCGAGATGAAAATAAGTTAATGCAAGAAGCTCTCATAACTTACGAGAGGGATTTTAAAAGAGAATGCGACGAAAAAAGAGATACCATGCATCAACTACAAGAAATGAAGGCAAGACTACAACACGAAATGGACAAACATGCAGAACTGAACGGGCGATACAGAGAATTGATGCGACGAGTATCGTCTTCGCTCGGCGCTTGTCGAGCTCGAGTATGTCCCAACGAGACTTCCCTACCGGATACACCCCAGCCCCCGAGGCGTTCGGTTCGACCAGTTAACGAATTGAAATGCCCCGTTTGCCACCGAATGTTTCCTCATTATTTGTTAGAGGATCACATGAGAGATTGCTCTGACGAATAAAATACGAGTTTTTTGAATGTAATCTGGAACTATGATACATTAAACAAATGTCTACTCGATCATTCATGATGTCTTTATATGTAAAAGTAGAGATGACGGTTTTTGATTGGTTCGTTTTGGTCGGGGTTATCTTAAGCCTCGTAACGGATCCCTGTATGACACTCGAACCAATAGAAAGGATATATAGAGAGATCGAAGAAGGTGCGGTCAAACTCCAGTGTTTCATTAGCAATCCTTCACCAAACGAAGAACAGAGCAATTCGTCGGCCCGAAGCATTGTTAAAATTACGGGGTTCGTATCCAGTCTCTCTTTAGGTGTACACGGCATTGCATTAGAGACAAAAATGCAACCTGGCGATGGGCGCGCACGTTGCAACTCGACGGTGAAAGTTATTCACTTGCCGATCATCACCCTGAACAAGTTTATCCAAGAGACATTTCAAGAACGTGTGACTGCACTGATATGTACAGTAAGGGGCGAGAATATGGTTTCCGGGATAGCGACATTCGAGTTTTATTTGGATGACATGTTCTTGCAGAGAAAACAAAGAAAGTATTCTAATGGTACGGCTAGCAGTGCTATCCATAGTAAATTCGAGGGTCGATACTGGCGGTGTAAGGGCAGAGTGTGGATGAATTCTAGAAATGGATCACTGAACTCGCGTCGTTCCTGGACACTTTCCGCAGCTCTTGGTACAAAACCGCCCAAAAAGCGATCATGCGAGGACAAGGGCGATTTTTCGAGTACCACCCCAGTCTATGGGGTGACTCGAGTAGCGCGCACTGTCACGGCCACGTTTACAACCACAGAGGTAGCAAAAAACTGTCTCGAGCAAAAAAATCGCCCTATTGTGATACACTATAGCCATTCTTCTGTATACGTTCGCCGATGGTATGCAAAAACGATGGTTGTTGGACTCGGTCTCCTCGCCGTGCGATTGGCGATTGACAATCTATCTAGTCGAGGGTAGTAATTAAAATAAAAAACAGGTCGAATTGATTATCGTTTGCGATTTTATTGACTGTTTTGTACAATTGAACGACCAGAGACTATTAAAGAGATATTTCGATGGATTATTTTACAGTCATTTTATTCCACTCGTATATACAATGCTAACAAACATTCTTTATATCTCGTGGGTCGTGATTGCGATAGCTTGGGTGAGAACCCAGTCGTTGAAATGCGAAGAACATTCGTGTGCAGGTCACATGAAGGACTTTTTGACGATCGATGGTAGCACTGCCACGACCACAACCATCTGGATAGCTCCAGACGACGTATTCATTTCTCGTGTACCGAATCGAAATGCCATCTCGTGTCCGACAAGTAATCTCAGGGCTGTCGTCAATCGCGCGCTTAAGTTGACGTTGCGTCAAGTTACACTTCGCCCGTTTTGTCTCGAGGGGCTCGTGCTTCTCAAAACACCTCTCTCGGTGCTAATCGATACAGAAGAGCCCACGTACTGTGCGTTGCTTTTTTCGTCAACCGACAAACTTCAAGTGCGGGATATCACCTTTGACAACGGGGAATGCATCAATACGACTAGATCTACTACATCTAGTCCCATAGCCGACTACCACGCTGCCATCGTATTGAGACCTCGTTCGTCGCGCCTCGATTCTGATACGAGAATGCTAAACTTGACGTTCGCGACAAGAGCTCCATCTGTTGCCGTACTCTTGTCGCCACCGACGTGGGATAAAACGTTAGAGTTAAACGATCCGTCGTTTACGGGTTTTCGCGGAAGCACAGAGAAAACACACTTCGTTGCTTTGTTGGTAACAGGTTTAATGACGCTCACCGATTTTCACAACGTACCGACAATCGTCTTACCAGACCCAGTTGCCGGAGCATCTCAATCTAAAGAGATCGTTTCGACAGTCAACCTTTGGCGATACTTAGATGCTCGAGTCTTGACGAGATTGCGTCGAGCAAGCTACGACCAAGAACCGACCGCGTATACTTGTCCGTCGACGCAATGTCCAGATGCGCACTCTACAACCTTAATTGCTCTCGCCTTTAGTTTAGTCGCACTTTTGACAATCTGTATTATCGTCTTACTCGTTCACTCGTGCCGTTCTGTGGAAGCACAAGATCTTGCTCCTTATCGCATACAGGATCATCATACAGAGCCAACATCGTGAGCCATTTTTTTTTTTGTAAGTCAAATTCGAAAGGCCAATCGCGACATTTGTCTTTTTGTAATTTACGATCTAATTTGCAAGCTTCTTCAATAAATAACTTCAATACACGTACACCCCTCTTTTCGCGCATCATCATTCCATCTGCCATCTGCCACCAATTGATTTTCCCAGAACCTATAACCCCTGTCATGATCCAACAATTTCCAACGGTCACGTGAATGATACTACCGTTTTCGACCATGGTCTCGATGGCACCCGCCCTAATGACCTCCTCTTTGTCTATCCTTCTACGTTTTGTGCTTGGAGTGTGGCAATACCTATGGTGACGGTCTGGGTGAACGCAAGCCTTGACTAGATCGCTGGTTTCCGAGTCATATACTTCCTTCAGGTAATCGAAAAAATAAAGATATAAAGTGTACAGATTCTGGAGACGTATTTCGATTGCCGAACACGAGGCTTTGAATTTTATCTTATCCTCGGAATTTCTCGATTCTGGTGTCACCCTCTCGTGCAAATCAATAAAAAACGACGAATTCCAGGCGGGATTGCGTTCTAAGATATGACAGAGTACGCACAGTTTATCATCAAACCTCTCACAAGTAGATACTTTGTTTAGCATATCCCAGTCCGTTGGTGTATCAAGAAATAATGTCAGAGCGTAAACGATACAGATTCCAAGACCGTACACATCATCAACTGGACCCAACATCAACCCTTCGGGAAAATCATACGACTCGTTTGCCACTAAAGCAATGACGGCCATTGGATCACGAAAACCAGAAATGTTGTACGCAAAGTCGAGCGTCGCTTCTTTCGAGTCCGGTGTTGGCATGTGAAATTGGTCAGACACCACACCAGTCCTAGGATCGACCCAAAAGTCTCGTTTGTCAGGGTGCCGAGTCCATTTCTTTTCATCTCGCAAAACGACACTCCTTCCGAAATCGATTAATCTGGCCTTCGGCCGCCCACGATCATCGATCTTTACGCATATGTTGGAAGGGTGGATGTCGCCGTGTAAGATTCCAAGGTTGTGCAAGTATTTCAACGCCGATAATAACGGAATAAATAACACCTCGATCGGATCAAAAAGCAACCGACATCGAAACCACGTCAACAAATCTTTTCCGGCATCCTCAAACGTCATTTCCGTTACAAACTTTAGCCGCTTTTCATCGTCGTGTGATACAGATATCTTTTTTAATAACGGGACGCAAACTTGGTCCAGCACTCGAGTCACGCGATGGTACGCAATATATTCTCTGTTGATATTAGGACACTGATCTCTGGTAGGTATCTTGACTGCACAACCATCTGCAAGTTTTACAACACCGTAACTCCCTTTCAGTTGATTCATTTTCATAAAATCTGAGCAACAAATGAATAGAAGCCGCGCAACTTAATATGTTCTTTCGTTTTTTCTCGCATAAAATGGAAACGAAACAATCTGACACATTCAACCGTATTTTTTTTCGATCTTTATTTTCGCTTTACAGTATAAATACAAATAACATCATCGGATTCTCTATTTCATCTCCTTACACGATATCGTACCTAGTCAATGCATCGAGCCACTTGCGCTTTTGTAAAGGAAAATCGAAAACCCACTGACAATAGTCTGTACTTTGTAATTTTTTATCTAACGCGGTAACTGTTATAATAAATGACATCATGACCCTTTTACCCCTCTCTTTGCCCATTTTTAATTCATTTGCTGTGTACCACCACTCTACTCGACCTGAACTCACGACTCCCGTCATTATCCAACAATGCCCAACCATTACATGAACAACCTTGCCATCGTGGACCGAGGTACTGATGCGTCCTTCCTCGTCGGTTGTGTCGTCAAATCTTCCACGCTTCCTCCTGTCTCCTCCGTGGCAATATCGACGACAACGATCAGGATGAACACAAGCTTTGACGAGTTGGCTAGTGTTTAAATCGTATACTTCTTTCAAATGGTCAAAGAATCCTGAATATACTGTAGTCAAAGTTCGAAGACGTTTTTCAATCTTACGAAGCAATGGATCTGAAAGACTCGTCGAGAATGACTTTAGTTTCTGATCTAAATCGACAAGAAAGGACGAATCCCAAGCGGGATTGTGCTTGAGGATGCTACAGAGTATACATAATTTGTACTCAAAGGTAGCTCCGGAAAACAATTCGTTTAGTATTCCAGATTCGTCTAATAAATCAAAGAATAACGTTAGAATACGAACGACACACATCCCTAGACCGTATATGTCATCAGCAGGACCCAAAGTCACGCCTGTAGGATATTTTTTCGATTCGTTTGCCACTAGAACCAAAACACTCATTGGATCGCGATAATCGGGGACGTTGTACATGTAATCTGTGGTCGCTTCCTCTGAAGTCAGCGAAGGCGAATGGAATTGGTTGCTTACGATTCCAGTTATGGGATCCACCCATAATTTTTCGTCGAGAGGATGACGTTTCCACTGAACACTGTCCCGAACAACGACACTCCTTCCGAAATCGATTAACTTAGCCGTTAATTCTCCATCTTTATTTAGACTCACGCATATGTTACCAAGGTGGATATCACCGTGCAAGATCCCGAACTCGTGTAATTCATCTATGGTCGGCAACAACGTTTTCAGCAAAACCTTAATCGGATCAAAGAGCCATCCAGATTTGCACCACCGAAAAAGGTCGGTGCCGACATCTTCGAACCACAATTCACATACAAATATTGGTTTTCTTTCATCTTCGTCATCGTATACGTATATTTCGTCCAGACGGGCAATATTAAGGTCGTTAAGTCGCGGCTTCAAACGCTGGAAGGCAATGGCCTCTCTGTTAGTATTCGCACACTCAAAATACTTGGGCTTTTTGAGTATTTTTCCATTTTTTACCTCTACGATACCGTAACGTCCTTTACGTGTTTCCATTCTCACGAGATCTAAACAGACCATGACGTTTAAAAATATTGTCGATATATTCTCTCACTTTTGGTGCCACATAAAACGGATACGTGGCAAATCGCGTCAGATATAACCCAGGGGCTGTGGTCCATCATCTTCGCACCACAATGTCGCCTTAGGAGTAACCATCACTGTTTTCTGTTTATCGGGGTCGTCCATGCCACTCGAACGTAACCGAGACAACGCCACCAACAATGCCTGTATGACAGTAAACTCGTGAATGGCAGCGACATTGGGATGAATGATGGCCGTGTTTAAGGTACAACCTTGCATGGCATGCACTGTCATCCCCAATGCCGTCTTGATATTATAATATGAATACGTCAGTTTGGCAATCGGGCGATTCGGGTTAGGTCGTAGACGTCCAGATTGTATCATGCGACGTTCGTATGATGTATAATCGTCAAGGTAGATGGTATCGGAAGAGGACGTTAAGGTGTATTCATTTCCATTCATCAATTGAATAACAGGGTGTTCACCTCGGTTGGACAGACCTTTTAATTTACCAATGGCACCGTTCGCCACTCCCTCTAAAATGTCTCTGTTATCTAGAAATCGTACTGGACAGTCGACAAAAAAGCAAGTGTCACAATTCTTGGTCGTTTTGCAGATAAAATCTGCAACCTTTTTCTCTACCTTTTCTTTACCGTAAACCAAATATATTTTTTCTTTACTTGGTTCGTACTTTTCTTTACCATTCAATCTGATGATTTTCTTGTGGTCTATCTCTTTTAAAACTCGTTCAGTGTATTGGGCGATGTCTCTGTTACTCGTAAAAATTCGCGGAACGAATGGCATCACGTACGGGTTCATGGCCAGCACTTTTCCATCGGACCCATCGGTAGATTTTAGTACACACTTTCTGAGCAACGACACGTCATCATCCGACAAACTGTTCATGGCCATGCGATCAAGGAGTGCCCCATACTCGATATCCCCTTCTTGGCGAATATTCGTTGTTAACAACAAAACGCGATCGATCCATCCACCCTTAGAAGTTTTGGTGGTCCACTTTCTGTTTTCAAACAGATACACGGGATTTTGGCGAGTGCCGCTACCAACAGGGGGCAATTGTTGAAAATCACCGACAAATACCATTACGATACCACCAAATGGCAAATGGCGATATATGGTGTCTCGCCAAAACTTTGCGATTCCATCTAAAATCTCCACCATGATTCCACTCACCATGGAAACTTCATCGAGAATCAAAACGTCTGCATATGCAATCGCGGGAACACCCATACAAGCTGCACTGTGGTTGTTATTAAAAAACCTTCTGCGATCGGCATCGTGACGTTTGATGTAAAAGGACATAAAACTTTGACTTGCACCGCTACCTTCTCCGATCGTCTTCATGTGATCATTTTCGACCTTCTTCAAACCAAAAGCGCTGTGCACCGTGGTCGGGGCAAGAGTGTCCAGTAATTCATTCGGTATGAGTTCCCGCTCAACGGCCTTTGTGAGCTGATTCACAGCGTCGTCTCTTATGTTCACTACAGCAGCACCCGTAGAACCCGTGACGATCAACTTGGTACCTTTGTCGTACAGTTTTTTAATTACTCGATTCATACAAGTGGACTTGCCCCGGCCAGGAGATCCAGTAACGAAAACGTTTTACCTTCCTCTATCCAACGCACTACTTTATCTACGTACAATTGATCAAAGTGTTCTTTTACGTATGCCGCGTCCAGCACCTCTTGATCGTCTTCGTCCTCGGGTTCCGAGCAAACGTCGAAATCATCAGATTCTTCTTTCGGGAAATCTTGCTCCCAGTTCCAATCATCCCACTTGTCGTCCCACTTTAGTATTTTATTGGCCGCTTCTATTTCGATTGTATAGTCTGGATCTGGAGAAGAACGCTTCATCGTCGTGCGTACTCTATTGCCTTGAGCAACAGACAATGCAAATTATATCGTGTAAAGAAGTGATCTCTGTAATACTCTACAGGAAAAACAAATTCGTTGTCACAGGGTCTATGTTCGCATCGTTGCACTATGACAATAGGTTGATACCCAGACACTTCGAGCGCATGAAATGTTTTTGCGAAAACTGGTTTGAAATTGTGATCTCAAAGAGCGACCAATCGACAATCAATGCAATGCCTCCCATATGCCTTTGTTTCCTGACGGCTTCGTTTAAAACGAATCGAAGAGCCGTTTTTAGAGACTCCGTGTCTGTCTTCTGAGAGTATAGCGGCCATTCGATGACCACTAACTCCGTTAGATATTCTCTTAATTTTCGACGCCGGATTGGTACGATCCCGTGTTGTTCTTCTCGTACACGTATCCCCCTTTTCACACTGGCTATATCATTTGGTTCCAGCGTACAAAGGGCGTCATAAACGTCATTCCCATGAACGACCAATACGTACATTCGAGGTGTACCAGAGAGAGCCCTTACGATGTTCGCTGCTACTCTGTTTATCCATCGCTGTATCAACCTACCAGTATCTCTCATTAACTTAGCCATCCCGTTTTTATTTATCAAACGAATGACTCATGGCAATTAAACAAGATCACAGCCTGCACGTCAATGCATTAAACGTTCTTCGGGAGCACCTCGAGGAGGTAAACTCTTACCTTCCATCCACTTCCGAAACACTGAAACGAAATAAGCGCATCGCCGTTTGTCGCACGATTTGCGAGTTAAAGAGTACACACGATGTAACGGTACACCCTAAAGATGGCATATACCTTTGGGAAGTTTCCTTATCGCCCATTAAAGACCCAAAACATCCTTCGTACCAAGCCCACGATAAAAATATACGTCAACACTTAAACGATGTGCAACGACACCAAAAGACCAGACAACTTCTTAGGGATGACTCCGATCGGTGGTCAAACACAAGCGACGACACAAAACACAAAGTCCACAAATGGTTAAATTCTGATCGTTCTAGTGCTGATGTTGACGTGAAAAATGTAATCCACGTCGTCTCCCGGACACTTGCATCTTGAAAATCGATTCGGATATGTTTTCATTGTTCGCATTGACGTTGGTGACTGCCGGTTTAGGAGTTTATTATCGAGACTCTTGTCAGGTTCCCTATGGTTGTCTTGGACGTTCTGGTCTCTTGTTGTACGTGGTGTGCAACAAATCTATGTGTCCTGTGAATCACACGGCCATCGACCTCAGAGAATGCAAAAATACAACCGGACCAGCTAACGAGTCAGACACTTGGCTCGATTCTGGATGTGCTTTGCTGGGAGGAGGATGTACTCGGCGATTTGTCAAGTCTTCCAGAGACGACCCCTGGTGTGTACCCGTGGAACTAGACAGTGACGGACGGTATGCTCCTGTCGTGCGTGTGAACACTACCCGTTGCCGAATTGAATGCGATCAAGATTATGGTGTCTTGAACAAAATGGGACCATGTCTTGCGCTTGCCCGCCACCTTCTCCACAAACGGCCGCGAAACAGGCTTGCGAATCCAACATCACAGACAAGGTTCCCGATAACGCGAATCATTTTTTTTGTCAGTCGCCCTTACCTTGTAACTCGACTAGTTGTGTCGTGTATCCCTCAAGATGGAGTCATGGCCATTACAATAGATTTGAAAACGGGAAAGCGAAACGTCCGCGCCGCATATGACATTTTGGAACTCTTTCCCGTTTCGTCCTCAACCAAAGAAGGAAAATGCCCTATCGGATGGCACCACAAGAAGGCTGATGGATATGGAGTAAATGGCATTAGCGAATGGGTTCCGGTTCTTTTCGTCCCTCCGATGACATGTTTTATCAACCCATTGGTCTTCCCATAGCAACATGGCGACAGGACAGTTGTGTTTGCTTGGAAAATTGCATCTTATGTGTGTTACCGGGGTGGTTTCGACAACCAATGAGATGCATTTCATCTTCTTATCTCGAGAAGCCTGTGGACATTACCAATAAGATACTGTCTGTGACTTGGAAGAATAAATCGATGGCTGAGATTGAAACGTCCAACAACTTTAATTGGACTTGCGTTTCCAATCACGATGAACATTGTCAAATTCCTTCAACTATACCACTGAAGTCGTCCCCGGAGTGTCTTTGTCTGAGTTCCTGTACCCCATCTCTATGCCCCTGTGGAGTCCGTCGTTACCGTCTGTTCAAATACTTACGATTCTAAAAGAATGGACGTAGGATTGTGCAGACTTTCTATGGGTGGGACTCGGAGTGTCTGGGCCTTGGCTCCATGTCAAGGAAAGACCGATACCTGTCATTCGAATGCCACCATGAAGAATTTTGATTTTTTTCAAAAAAGGGCGTTTTCCCTGGGTTATCACTAGTATACCGACCAGAAGTTTTTGCGTCCCTTTGTCCGTAAAGCGCCCGCTACAAAAAGGAGAATGCGTCTGTGTTGAATCAGTGTTATGAAGGAACGCCTTATCTACAAGTGCCGTCTTGATCCAGATCCAGACTTCAGCATTACAAGGTGCGAAGCGCCTATAGAACCGACGGGTGGAATAGGAGAAGGGATCGTTTTGGCCAAGGACATCCCGAATTTGAGTTGTGATTCAGGCAAAGCTGGAAAGTCGAGCGTTATTTGGTGTAATGGCAATGATAACGTTATACAGCCAACATTGTAAAGGGCTTTCTTTTAAGTATTGTAACGCTAATAACTTGTTGCGAATTTTAATAAAGGTATGAATTACATCTACACGGTTGTCTCGATGTCTCTTGCATGCATGATGGATTATATTTTCTATCCCTTAAAAAATTAAATATA
Organism: Montipora capricornis; assembly: GCF_036669925.1. NCBI lineage: Eukaryota > Metazoa > Cnidaria > Anthozoa > Scleractinia > Acroporidae > Montipora > Montipora capricornis. Next base: position 47,873,660 of record NC_090895.1, on the reverse strand, counting down.
GATTCGTGTTGGCAACATCCATAAAACAACTCAATTTTTAACGAGTATGTTTTTGTTTGTTTATTGTTTTTTTTTTTTTGTTTTTTTTTGGATGGGGGAATCTCAAATAAATGATATTAAAAAAAAAAAAAATATATATATATATATGCAGAGACCAGGTGATCTGTTGACGTGATTCAGAGGACTGAGGAGAAAAAGTTTTTTACGCCGTATCCCACAACCGCTCACGGCCTCGCTTTGGAATTCAACATGGCAGAGGCGAGGTTAGATCTCGTCGGTTCTACTTGAATATTCATTCAGTAAGAGGAAACGTGGTTGACACGGAATGATCTGTCGAGTTTTGGCGACGGAAGTAACGCAGAGAGTTTGGAAAACAACACATACAGGCCTGCGCGCGCGGTTATGGGATACGGCGTTAAA
>NC_090895.1:47850763-47873140 GCF_036669925.1 Montipora capricornis | reverse complement strand
AGTGTATCACCGCTAAATGTAATAACAACGCTAAATGTAATACCAACCGTAAATGTAATAAAAATTAACTCCAAATGTAATACTAACCAGAAATGTAATAAAAATCAACCCTAAATGTAATAACTTACCCCACCGTAAATGTAATACAATTTAACGCTAAATGTAATCAGGTGACCGACCGTAAATGTAATACAATTTAACCTTAAATGTAATAACACGTTATTAAGAGCGGCAAAGGCGTAAATGGCATCAATATCATCAGTGATATGATATCACTTCAATAGATTATCGGAATACCCAATCACGGTTATTCCCCTTTACTAACTACACCGTTAGGCGCAGATTACCCCTGGGGGGTTACTCCAATACAATACCTATAGGGGTATGCGCCGCCTAACGGGGTCATGATTCTGGAGCTCCTGAGTTAGAGACGTTTCCTAAACAGGGTATAATATTTTGAATGCACGAAATCTCCACTTTTGTAAGCAAGGAGAGATTGGTTCAAAAAAATACGATTCAAAACTGTTACACCCTGTGTTGCCCATAGTTAGCTTACGAGCATGATTGTGTGTGTTTTTGGCTAACCATATCAAATGTGGGGCAAATTCTTTCCAAAACGGGTCCAAATTCTGAAGTCCCGGGCGGCATATACCCACCCAAAAAATAGTTCAGTGCTCCCCCCCCCTCCCTCCCCCCGGGAGATTACCGTGCACCTTCAGGGGTGTCTCGCGTACAAGCGATGTAGCGCGTCGGGTTTAAACTATAGATATCTAAACCCTTACATCAAATTAAAGCTTATAGGACTGGCTATTAGACTATACCAAAACTTTTGAAAACAAATGAATTGCCGAAATTTTCACGACTTCTAAATGCGAGCGCCCGAACCACCTTTTGAAAGTTACATGTCAAAGCAAATTTTGTTTTTCGCTTGTTTAATGTGTAATTTCAGTGAAAAGTTACAGAACATTTTTGAAATAGGATTAAAAAATGTGGAGTGATCGTACAAAAATCGCTCTTGAAAAAAGTTATTTCAAAATAAAAAATTCGGAGAAGTGGTTTTGTTGTTTATATGTAAAACTAGGTACTGTCAAAATTTGAGAGCAATCGAACAAATTCCCTCTGACTTGTAGCTCTTTAAGTGTGCCCTTCTGGTGAAAAAATTGTTTCGAGAAAAAACTCTGAAAAATTTTTCCTGCTTCGCAAACAAACTCCGCCCACAAACTCAGTCAACTGGGTTCTCAAGACGCTTGTCTGGAATTGTATGGATTTTCACGTGGTTCTTGTCGTGGTCTTCGAAAGTAAGCAAAATGATTGTAAAATGTCCCTTGTTAGCGTTTTTTATTTTCATCATTGGAACGTGGGCAGAAGATAAGAAATGTTTTCGTCAAATGTCAGCCGTGGACGACGAGACTTACGCAACTCTTTTCGCCTTAACGAGTGGAGAATTTGTGGTGCCTGTGAAAGATCGCTCCCGAAGCCAAAAGGCAGCCTGTGTTCGTTTCTGGAGAGCCAAGTCACAGTTTTCTATCTCTGAAGTTAACGGCAGGAAAAGGCTATTTTTTAATGAAAAGAAGTTACAAAGAAGTCGGAACTGAGTGCTTTGGTTGAAAAGGAATTTCGGCATTGCAAAGGCGCCGGCTCAAGAAAGCTGAACCGAAGACTGATCAAGCGCTTTCAAGGTGTCAGTGAAAGAAACGTCCAGAATGTGCTGTCCAAAAGTCGACTCAGCCAGAAGATGAACGCACGGTTTCAAAATAAAGCGATACAGCGGCCCATAAGAGCAAAAACAGTCCAAGTAAGAATTGATAAATTATGTTATTAATTAGACCAAACCAATCTTCCCTAATCAACCATTGTGCCGGTGGGGGGGGGGGGGGGGGGTTCCAAGAAAATTTGGGTGGGGATGTACGGCACGCTTCCCAAAACCTTACATTATTTATGACCAAAATCTGCGATATTACCTATGGTATTTATAACCTGACCAAAAATTTGAAACCCTATTTATCACTTGACTCTTAAATCAAAACCCTGTTTCTGACCAGCGTTATATAATAAGTTCCAGACCAATGTTACATTACCGTAAACATAATTTGTGAAGTGCTTTGTTGATTTTCTTTTCGAGAAAGATGAAAAAAGTGGCTTCTTCTTAAAACGATACCCATATCAAGGCTAGAGTGCAAAAACCATACCCCCATTTATGACCAAAACTTTTCCTTAAATTAAAACCATTCTCTTTGGGGTCAATCGACTCATTTAAGCATTCTAAGGGGTTATTCAAGTGAAGAACTTTGGAAAGAAATGTGAGAAATGGTTTATATGACAGGGGCATCTCAGCTCGTCTATTACTATGATAATAATCATAATAATGTCTTTTACATGGACAGGATTAGTATTGCAGCGTAGCTGATGTGATCGTGTATAATATAGTAACCCTAAGACGAATACACAAACAAATTTCCAAAATTAACAAAATCAAAAATAGCACCTGGGCTCTTCCTTGATGAGAATGAGTGAGTCTGAGCACTTTGATTGCATGTAGAGTGACATCGCTGCAAAGCATGTTATACGATTAAAGATTTCATTTCTACGTTGTTTGTAGGTAAGACATCAAATTGACCTGGTTGATATGAAAAAATCAGCTGTATCGAAGAACGGAAAAACGTACAAGTACATCCTAACAGTTCAAGATGTTTTTAGTCGATATTTGTGGCTGCGTCCTTTGACAGGGAAGTCAAGCAAGCTAGTAGCAAGAGAGCTTAATAAGCTGTACACAGGGGTCGGCCCTCCACGAGTGATCCAATCAGATAACGGAGGAGAATTCAAACAAGCCGTGGATCTGCTATGCAAATCGCTAGGAGTGAAGATAATCAGAGGGTCCCCGTACCATCCCCAGTCTCAGGGAAAAGTGGAACGGTCTCATAGATCTTTACGAAAAAAGATAAATTTTGATCTTATTAATTTTTCCAAGGTTGGAGTGAACTGGGTCTCAAAATTAATGGAATACCAAAAGGTCCTAAACGAGGAATTGATGGACGTTTTAGGTAAACAATCGCCTTTTGAGGTGTTTTACGGTCGAGCGTCTAATGCTTTATCCGAGATATCGGATGGCGGATTATCCTACCAAGAGAGTGTTTCATCTGCAGCTAGAATTTCTCCTAGGGCCTCCGATTTCAGAAACAATGGTGAACGTATCCGCAAAATTCGATCCAAAGCTAGGGCGTCCAACAACGTATGGGACAAGCGATACATTAAGAGGAGAGTAAAAGGCAACCCACCCTCCGTTTACAAAGTGGGAGAACGGGTTCTAATTCGATTTCCATTTTCAGGAAGAACCCGCGGTATTCCAAAAAAGCGATTTGTTGTTGACGGAACGATTATAAAACGAAATGTACAGTTTGGAAAATACAAAATAACATACGAATCCCCCACAACAGAAAAGTCTTGCTGTGACTGGGTTTCAGTCGAAGATATGACTAGTGCTACAGCTGTTGAAGAAAAACGCAAACGGGCAGCCGCGAGGAGACAGATGAGTCTTTCAAAAACACAGAAGGAACATAAAGCAAAGAAAGCAGCTCACCGGGAAAAATACTACATCGCAATGACGCCTGAGGACCTTCATCAACCGTTCAGCGAACAAGGCTTTGATGTCACATACAATCCACCAGGAGACGGCAACTGCCAGTTTTCAGCATTGGCCCATCTACTCCAAACTATTGGCATTTTTCATTCCGAGGAATCTTTGCGGAGAGAAATAGTAAGATATCTGACTGAAAATCCAAACAATCAGGATGGATTTCCTTTTGAACTTTTCGTAGGCATGCCTTGGTCTCAATACCTCACTAGCATCGCCCAAAATGGAACTTACGGAGATCAGATCACTCTTCAAGCTGTCGCTAATCTTTTCAACGTGGAGATTGTAATAATATCGACATTGGGTCCAAACGCAAAAACTGTTATATCTCCTCAATTTTCCATTCCTTTTGCCTCACTGACACTAGGACACTTTGCGGAAGATCAAGGAATCCATTACGTTTGTTTAACGGCACTGAATCATAATTACGGTAACAGTTCAGTAGGAGATGAAGATATTTGTGACAAGCCTACGAATGAAGAATCTCAATGGGCTGCACATGAGATAGGTAGCGGAGAAAACAATGAAGAACCTCGTTCCATAGAGGACCTTCCAAATGAAGTCCTTGAAATCATTATTACTTTTTCGTTAACAGGAAGCCCGAGAAACATTGTGGACACCTTTAACATTTTAAGCATGATAAACAAACGATTTAGAAGTCTCACAGGCTCATTCATTCAAAGGCTGCCAAGAGTGTTTTTTGATTGGGATACATGCGTAGGTTACCACAGCATGCGACAGATTTCTAAAACACGTGGGAAAGGGAGTGGCCTTGTTTTAGCACTTAAGAACATAATTAACCACCCTCAGTGGATAAATGCGTGGGTGAGACTTCTGTATACTGGGATCGTAGGATGGTTCTACATTCAGAACATCATCTGGAAAAATGGAAGGAAAAAATAAAGAGTATCCGAACTGTCATGCCGGAAAGTTTCTGTTACCGTTTGTCTGTTGACTCAAATCGATATAGAATATATATATATCGATATATTGATAGAATAAATCTGAAAACTCTTAATAGACTGTTGGTTAAAGCTTTGAAAAATGTAGATTTTTTACTATTTCTTACTGTGTTCTACGAACAAGCGTTGAGTAATCGCACCAAATAGTGAGAATACGTTTATTTCATTTACAAGTAAGTTGTGACTATATTTGCATGAGTATCGTTGCTATTAAAGTTGTCTTTATATCATCTGTACCATCTGTATATTTTTATGCTTTATCATACCACCGTCTCACCAAATCTTTCAAACACATCCAGAAGGACTCTAAAAAATAGCGGGCCCCTTTCAAAAAGAGTATAAACCAGGGGCCCCAAACGATCCCACAACTGAGTGCACGCCTTCTCTCGCCCAGGCTTCCCCACTATTTCCACTATGTACTTGCGCTATCCGCTGTAAAGAATTTCGGAAATGATATTTGCAAATGCTCCACCATCAGAAGGGCTATTTTTTGGGAAATCTTTAGAAGTTCAGACGTTCCCAGTAAGCTTTGACCGGAAGTACGCAGAACCTCGGGAATGTTCACAAAAAATCACCGACACTCAAATAATAACCGGTAATCGTAAAGGAGCTTTCAACACTGTTATTACATTTGAGGTTAAATTGTATTACATTTACGGTCGGTCACCTCATTACATTTAGCGTTAAATTGTATTACATTTACGGTGGGGTAATTTATTACATTTAGGGTTGATTTTTATTACATTTGTGGTTAGTATTACATTTAGAGTTAATTTTTATTACATTTACGGTTGGTATTACATTTAGCGTTGTTATTACTTTTAGCGGTGATACATCCCAGGACTTGTGGTATGAAAAGGAAAGGAAAAACTGTAAAAGTAGCCCTGGACAGGATTTGAACCTGGAGCACCCACTTTGAAGGAACTGTTTTTATCCACTAACCGCTAAAGACCGACTGACTAGAAAATGAGCCGATTATTTACCAAACCAAATTATATATATATATATATAGTCATTGCTGAATAATGGTTAAGTCTGAGGCTTGATTTTAAAATGGTTAGCTTTCTCTTGAAGTTTGGTAACCGACATTTTTCACTGCGTAAGCTTGCTTCTTAGTGGGTGTTAACACACGTTTACAGCGGCACTTTTGGAAAGAAAAAATTACTGAAATAAATAAAAAGAGAAATGTTTAAAAATGCGTGCCGAAAGTGCAGCACGATCATTTTGATTCTTTTAACTTTTTGGCGTTGTCGTTGCTACGACAACGAGAACGTCACAAAATTTGCATATTTAGTGGGCAAAAACAATAGCTTTGCACGGCCTGCACGTGCGTTTTTCACTTTTGTCCATTTCTGTGCTGTCGTCTGCAAAACAACAACGTAAAATAGCCAAATTTGAGGTTTTATGACCAACGTCACCAATTGAGGATAGATTTTAATTTTTTTTTCATTTACTCCCCTAAATTAAGCGCCGTTTGGACCATTGTCACTTTTGAGGAACTATATACCACACTCTTGTCATATTAAAGAGGTTGAAATAGTCACGAAGTGATTACAAAAACGCGAATATATATTTTGAGATGACGATCTCGTTCCCGCCGTTGTCGTTGCTTGAGCTCCCTACAAATACACTGCAACTGCCTTCAACAAACAGAATTTTTATGATACATTTACTTTCGGGACTGCAACCCTCATTTTAAGTGTTTAGTTTTTTTTCTTTTTTTTTTTAGAGCAAATGGAGGTTACTACTGCTACCAAGTAGCTGTGGTCCACACTGGTAGCTACGCAGTTATTCAAGTCAAGCATCGGGGGAATATAAACTTAAGGCTGAATGTTTATTTTTAATTTGTTTAGAGCTGCATTTTTCCCTGTATTGCAATTTTTGGCATATCTTTAGAAGCTCTGATAAGGTTGCATGATGCGTGGAGGGACCTATGACTAAAACAGAGACAAAAGAAGAAAGAAAGAGAACGACAACGCCAAAACAGAATTCCAGTAATAGCTCTAAATACTTCACAAATTCTTTTCTTGGGCACTAAACCATTCGGTATTTTTACGGATGAGTTATTTCAAGTGGATGCATATTTTTAAAAAGTGGTTTAATCGTTTTTTTCTTTGTTCAGAAATGAAACTCGAATTTTTACTCTCAACTGTAATTAAATAACAATTATCTGCACTCTTTTGGACATAAATAAATAGCTGATTTGTTTGTTTGTTTTGCTCTAAAATGCAAGCGAACATGTGCTCTTTTAACCGTTTGCCCACGATGTGCCTCGACAGTGACAAGAAAATTTAAATTTGCCCTTATGTTATAAACACGTAATTGCAATGAGTTTTCGTAAAATTAAGGAGAAATATCACTAACTTGTGTTTTCAGAAGTGTGTTTAAAGCTCCTACAGGTAATTTATTGAAGCGGATCTTGTTTGAATTTTATCCTTTCTAGCTTGCATTGTATTTTGCCGATTCTTGTTCCAAGCCAAGCTGGCGTGTTTCAGTGAAATACCTCAAAATGTGAATGATCTCGTTTTCGGAGATAAAGTGGAATAAGGTACATCAGTAACACTCTTTTTTGCCTTGAACTGACAAAGTTCCCCGACGGTTTCTAATCTTAGCGTGATTCCTATTCGCTGGCTATTGACAGTTGACTCTGAAATTAATAGTTGACTCTGAAATGGCTTTTTTCCTTTTCCATTCGCTCGTAAATTAACTTTTTTAAGATACAAGGCCACTATGGGGACCAGCTTTAGACCTGAATAGGCTACCCTGTGTAAATAAAGTTTTACTTTAGTTTTACTTTACTTTACTCGCTGAGGATGTGCTTGTTTACTTTTAAAACTCATTCGATTCAAGAAAAATTCATTGCCAAACTGGTGGCAACACTTGAGTTCTGCTAAAGTTTACGGACAAGACAATATTGAGAACAAGATGAGAGTAATTCTTTCCTGTGCAGGTAAGTATGAACTGATTCTCTGATTTCAAATTCGACAGATTTGTTTCTCTCTATAATCCACGGACTGAGCCGATGTTTTATGAATTTCGAAAAAGAAATTTCACCGTATTCGTACAAGAAACTACCCTATGGGGTAAAATCATCCCCAAAAAATATTTCAGGCCAAAATGAACCAAATTATCCAAGTGTGAGTGTAAGCAGGATGATATATTGGGGGGAGGCAATGAGTGGCAAGAGAATCTTAAAGCACTCACAAAGGTTTTGGACAGGTTTTAAGACTGTCAAAATGCGATTCCTTAAAACCTGAAGTGGTTTACCTGGGTCTAAAAATAAGCACAGTAGGTCTCCAACAAGTGGAAGAGAAAATCAATGCAGTAAATAAAGCACCAGCCTCTCGGAAGGTAAGTGAATTATAGTCTTTCCTAGGCATGGACCAATATTATCATTCTTTCCTGCCAGGTCTAGCCAAAACCTTAGCGCCGTTGCATAAGCTTTTGCAAAAGAATGTTCGGTGGGATTGGACAAAGGAATATCAAAGAGCTTGCGAGGGCTGTAAGGAAAGTCTCACTAGTGATTCACTACTATTAGTTCACTATGACTTGAATGGGGAGTTACGGCTGGCCTGTGATGCATAACATTATGGCCTATGAGCTGTACTAAGTCAGACACGTTATGGATGACAGGCGGGAGAGGCTAGTAGCCTATGCCTCCCGTACCCTAACCCCTAGAGAAAGAAACTATGTACAAATAGAACAGGAAGCTCTATCCGAGTGTGTATGGAGTAAAAAAAAACATCAATTTTTGCGCGAACGATAGTTCACGTTAATAACTGATCACCAGTCTTTGTTCACTGCAGAACTGCGTTCTATCGGGCTCAAGGGTATTCATTCCATAGGTGTTCAGGGAGAAAATCTTAAAGGAATTGCATTGGGAGCATGCTGGTATTTGTGCAATGAAAGCTATTGCCCGCACATATGTATGGTGGCACAAAATGGATGACGAGATTGAGAGAGCAGTAAAGTTATGCGCGGTTTCCCAGAACGTAAGAAGCTCTCCACCAATTGTTCCTGTAATACTGTGGAAGTGGCCGACACGCCCTTTCCAACGTATTCAACTCGATTTTGTTCGAAGGGATCTGATCTTTTCCTAGTAGTGGTTGATAGCAATTTAAAATGGCTGGAGGTAAAACATGTCGTCAACTACCACAGAGCGTACGGTGGATGAAATACGTGTTATATTTGCCTAGCATGGCTTGCCAGAAAAAGTGGTTTCCGCTAATGGACCACAGTTCATTTTTATCAAATTTTCCGTGTTTATGAGCAAAAACGGAGTCAAACATATTCTATTTTCACCATATCATCCTCAATCGAATGAGGCAGCTGAGAGATCGGTAAGGGTGGTTAAGGAAGCTCTAGTGAAGCAGGTTTTAGAGGGCACCAGGGTTTGGTCTCTACAGCACAAGTTAGCTGATTTCCTTTTAAGATCTCGTACAACCCCACGCAGTACCACAGGTATCAGTCCAGTCGTCTGCGTACCCGATTAAGTTTGGTAAAACCGACGTTAGCCCAAGCGATAGATACCAAACACGAAAGCAAGAAAGAATATAAGGATTTAAAAAAATTATTGCGAGAGGCAATTTTCTGAAAACGACATAGTTCGAGTAAGAAACGCGCAAGCTAATGACAATAGTAAGACGTGGATCCTGGGAAGGGTTTTAGAAGGTTTGTGGACTTACGATCAGCGACAAAAATTGTTGACACATTGACCATTTCAACCCCCTATGCCACATGACTTCTATCTTTTAGCCTTCTTAGGTAGTCCAATTCGCCCCCTCCCCCCCCCCCCCAAACAATGTTGTAGCGTGATTCCCGGGATATTTAGGTACAAATAGGCAACAGTGAATGGGAGAGGAGGGGGGTCTTATCAATAATTTAGAGCATGATTCTGATTATAGTGTTATTTTACACGTTAAAGGAACTGTTTAAACACAATGTGTCAACTAATTTTGTCGCTGATTGTAGAAATCAGTTCTCTGTTCAAGGCGAGATATAAGACCAGATTTGTGCATGCCGATCATTTAATTAAGGATCGCGATAAAAAACTAAATGAGACTAGTGAGATTGAACTACTTCTTCCTGAGTCATGTCAGCAATCGCGTCTAGTTCAAGATAGTGATACAGTTTCTGATGACATATGCCAGCCAAACGTTAGTGCTGCAGATGTGAAATCTGAGCCTAGTTTTGACCAAGGGGCTGAAGACATGTCATCGCCAGTTGTTTTGAGGCGATCGTCTAGAATCAGGAAACCAGTGGACCGACTTAATTTGTAGCTGACATTCCTGTTTATGTCGCAGTACTATTGTGTTTCTATCCCATTTGTGGGAAAAAGCTGTGTAATATATTTATATTTGGGTGCGGCTTTACCCATGATGCCTTGGTAATAAAGTTGTTGAAACCAGCTATCTTGTGTGTGGTGCAAAATGCTAGTTTACTACAGCAATCTTCAACACAACAATTGGCTTGACTGGAGTAGTGCATACAATCGCACGAGGCAGCCTTACATTAGCCACATTGCTGATGCTGTTGCAGCGCTGCTGAAGATTGTGTCGCCTGAAAATGCCGTCGAGATCTGGCAAGCACTTTTATTCTCAAAAGCAGTAGACAATAGGCTGTGGAAAGAGCCAACGATTACATAGTCAGAGAGAAGTCTTCTTTAAGCTATCGGGGAGGATTATTCGGGTGCGGAAAGCTGGGAAACAAGGCCGCGGATACTGTCAACTGTCTCACCCGGTATTGCTTTCTGACGCGAATTTGCATCAGCTCCAGTATGGCCGTGGAACTCAAGTGCCCTCGGAAGAAGAGAGAGGCTCAAAAATAAGAATCGATAGCAAAACGCTACACTATTTTCTAGCTTTCATTACCAGCCTGCACATCATTCAAGATCTGTCATTTGGCGAAAAAGTCCTTTGTGCCTCCTCAGGAAGCACGATAGCCGTTCCTAACGTCATTAGGACGGTGATTCCGCAACTGACCTGTGAGCAATATATCCGCTTCTGCAAAGAAACAGGTTTCAAGACTTTCAGCCAAAGGACCATACTGACGATTTTGACAGCGTGCAAGGCTTAGTAAGGAAGTCTTTACAGCATCTAGACTTCTTTGCGGCCGAGGGAATGAAAGCATTTGATGATCTCATAATGGTTTATGACAAGGTGACAGATGTTGGTGCCCGCCAGGAATGGAGAAAGGAGACGTGTGACGCTCTGAAAGCGGGAAAACTGTATTTAAAGGCGGATTACAAGGTAAGAATATAACACCGCTTTTATTCTATTAATGGGGAGAGGGTGTGGTTGTAAGGGTGTGGTTTTAAGGGGATAGGATGAAGAATAGCACTTACCAAACATCTCAGGGGGAAGAGAAGTCATCGAGTCGCCAGAAAGCAGCGTTCAGTTTCAATTAGTTTTCCAGGGTATACTATATAGCTTTGAAGTTCTAGTGACTTTGTTGAGGTAAATTTTGTCAATACAGTAAACATTGTTTTGTTGCGTTTTCTTGAAGGTTTGTCTATCGTAGGTCCACATCAGTGAAGACAACTGTGTACCTGATCACTGTATCGTGTATACCCTTAGTGATTCAACAGACAAACAGTTTCGGCGCAAATGTGATCATGCCCACAATGAATATTGTAGCAAGTGCTAGACCTCGGAACAACTGCTCTTCTCCGTTAGTTCAGAGGATGATCGTGATGAAACGATTTTTTTATGCAATCATGCGGTGCAAGCAATACAGCTATGGAAGTGCCACCAATGCGGTCTTGACGTTTTACGGCAGCTGAGCGAGGAAACCCGCTTAATTACTAATGACTGGGTGATAAAGTTCCTACCTCAGAAGTATAGAGAGATTCAATCCGACTGGCTTGTAAACCGTGGCATCTCATGACATATCAGTGTGGCTTTTCGCCGAGTAAATGACCAGCTCCAGTCACAGACCATTATCCACATTCTGCCATCCAGCAACCGGAAAGTGCCGTTGTAACCCTTGTCCTGGAACACGTATTGCATACCCTCAAGACCGAGTATTTCCAAATCCAGAAAGCATATTTTCGACAGGATAATGCAGGATACGAACACACAGCATCGACAATACTAGCTGCACCAGCCATGCAAGATTCCTCAGGTGTGAAGGTCATCGCCGTTGACTTCACAGACTTCAAGGTGGATAAGGTGTTGCTGACCGTGTGTCATGATCAGCGACCTGCAAAAATCACATCTGGTTGTACATTAACAAATGAAATGATGTTACTACAGCCGACCAAATGAAAGCTGCACTTCTGTCTGGTGAGAGTTACAGTAGTCAAAGGTCAAACAGAAACTTCTCCACTAGAGAAATCTAAAATACCAGGAGTGAACAAATTGAATAACTTCGAGTTTGGAGGCAAAGTTATTTTGGGCAGACGAGCGTATAGAGTAGGCGGAAGAAAACTAATCGGCGTGAAAGACGAGAGAGGTGAGGTTCATTCTTGCAAAATCCGTATATTTAGTGGCACATTGCATTCAGTGTAAAGCGCTTTAAATAATTTTCAAAGACAAAGTATATTTCTTGGTCTATGATAAGTCGACTGTATTCAATAGTTAATTTGCGTGATAGGCTGGATATGAATGTTTGTTCTACAGTGTGTCTTACAAACAGTTGTACCAGTGTAGGTAGGCTTTGTAAAGGAGCAGCAATTGCCAGAAGAACGATCCCATTGACACTCGTAAACCAAGTGAGTAGTAACTGTAGTCACATTTTATCGCCTTTCTGATTGCAAGTTACAATATAAGCAATTTTGGATCTATTTAGCTTTGAGCGGCACTGTGCTACAGAATCCAAGTTATTCGGTTCTGCAAACTGCCTACTTGAGTTTTAGTCAAAAAGCAAAATGAACGAAGACAATATTAAAGGCAAATCTTCAACCGACAGGCTTTTTAACCGTTGTTTTTGTTTTTGGAAATTCGCATTGCTTATTGTAGCGATCTGATTGGGTGTATTTTTGCTTTGACGGGATTTTCATATATGACAATTGTTTCATGGCTAGCATTGCCTGTTGGTTGAAGGTGGGCCTTTGAGCAATTAATGCGGCGGCTGCAGCTGTACATGTGTCTTAACTCAGCAAGCAACGCCGATTAAACTAAGAGATTTAGTCTTTGCTTTAAGTAGAGATTTACTTCAACTGCATGTCCATGGAAGTGATCTATTTAACCTTACCGAAATAAGAAAGCCCACGCAAGTCATTGTTTCTTTGGCAGCACGAGAAGACAATCAATCACATGTACTTATGAACTTTCTTATGATTGGTCTGTTCTTGGGACGCATTTCGTTTGTTGAAATTGGTGTTATAAATTTTCTTGCAACCTGTGTTCGAGGCCAACATTTTTAGTCGAAAATGACCAAATCTCCCAGAATGCATACAGTAAATATATGCGTCTCAAACTAACGGGAATTGATAATTTTTCAGGGAAACAATGTTGCCGCCTTTGGCGGGAGGTTGTGCTCTCACCGCGATCGCTTCGGCTCCTGCTAGCATTATAAAGCATTAATTACTTCTTTGACCGCAATCCACCTGTATTTTATTAGATATTTAAACATTGCATCTTCAATATGGAATCCAGGCATTTGCTAAGTTTAGAGAACTTCAGACTCAAAAATTTTCCCTGTGGAAAATGTGCCCAAACCTCCCTAGTCCCAGTCCTCATGAGCCCCTGAACAATGCAATCAATCCCATTCTAGTTTAATTGCCGTTTCGTTCTCAGCATTTGCGAATCGCGCTTCTGTTCGATTCTATTTAGACAAGAGGAGTAAAATCAATTCCAGTTGTCCTAAAAGGGCATTCAAATCAAGGAAAAAACGGATCCTGGGTAAGATGAAATAAAAGGTTCCACAGAAAGAACCAAAATGACAGACTAGAATAACATTTAGTGTTTATCTTAGAAGGCTAAGGTTCAAAAGCACTTTAATTTTTGACCTCAAAGGGTTCATTACTGTAAAAACTTTATTTAACTCCGCCGTGTGAGTGATTCACTTTGTAACTAAGTCACACAATTTTCTGTCAACTGGAGAGGCGCAAAGCCGTGTCATATTTTGAAAGTGTATTTAGGGCAATATACTTACTGCAAAAGAAAAAAGAAAAAAATAGGATTTTACTGACCAAATGCAGTTTCAAGTCACGCATTACTTTATTGAGCCTCGATGAAGAAAACTCACTGTACCGTGATCATAAAGACAAAAACGAATTATTTCAGCATGGAAATAGGAATTCATAAAGTTTCATAATGTCCTGTTGTTATTTACCTAGTATATATAATTACCATTCCGTTGGAGATACTGTCATCTCGTTGAGTCGAAAATCCATGTTTGTCAGCAGCAATTATTATGATTGTTTTATGTGCTTCTTCATTAGAAAAAGGGATCTTGGCTAAGATCAAATCAAAGGTTCCGCGGAAAGAACAAAAATGACAGACTAGAATAACATTTAGTGTTTATCTTAGAAGGCTAGGGTTCAAATGCACTTTAATTTTTGACCTGAAAGGGTTCATTACTGTAAAGACTTTATTTAACTTAGCCGTGTGAGTCACTTTGTAACTAAGTCGCACAATTATTTGTGGAGTGGAGAGGCGCAAAGCCGTGTCATATTGTGAAAGTGTATTAATTTTAGGGCAATATACTTACAGCGAACTCAGACCCGTGAGTCCTGAGAAAACGTTTTCTGCGAGTTGACTTATTTTATTTTTATCAAGATATCTAGAAATGAACACAAAATTAGAAATGAGTAGGAAATCTGAATTAAACAAGAACATTAAAATCAATGTCATTTTAGTTTTAATTGCCGTTTCCTTCTCAGAATTCACTGATCGTCGTTGTACTCAATTCTACTTAGACAAGAGAAGGAAAGTTGATCCCAATTGTTCTAAAAGGAATCCGTGAACGACTCAGAGCAACGAAATCAAAGAAAAAATGGATAACAGTGGATTTGCTAGTTCTATGGAAAACGATAGGAAAAATCAAAAACAAAATTTACGACTTTAATGACCAAATGCAATTTAAGGCCATGCAATGTTTTATCGAGCTTTGATAAAGAAAGTTCACTGTACCGTGATCATAAAGACAAAAACGAATTATTTCAGTATGGAAATAGGAATTCATAAAGTTTCATAATGTCCTGTTGTTATTTACCAAGTATATATAATTACCATTCCGTTGGAGATACTGTCATTTCGTTGAGTCGAAAATCCATGTTTGTCAGCAGCAATTATTAGGTTGTTTAGAAGATGTTATCAATATGGCGGATCGTTTTTGGTCGTTCCGCTTGGATCAGTCTTAATTTAGTGGAGAAAATGAAAATTTATCCTCAAGTACTGATGTCCTCTATAAAACCTTGAATATCGCTATTTCACGTTGTTGTTTTGTTGACGACGGCAAAGAAATGAACAAACGTGAAAAACGCACGTGCAGGGCGTGCAAAGCTATTGTTTTTGCCCACAAAATATGCAAATTTGTGACGTTCTCGTTGCCGTCGCCGTTGTCTTGGCTAAAGCTCTCTAATCTTTTGAATTTTCAGCTCAAGAACAAGGCAGCAAGGGCTAATTTGAATAAATTAAAAACAAAAAAGAATATTTAAATGACGGCCATTTTGGAATAAGGTCTATTTAACTCAGCTGTGTGAGCCACTTTGTAACAAAGTTACACAGTTATTTGTGTCATATTCAGTTGAAAGTGTATTTAAGGCAATTCACTTACAGGGAATATAGACGTGTGAGTCCTGAGAAAGCGCCTTTTTGGAGTTGAGTTATTTCATTCTCCCTGAGATATCTAGAAATGAAAATAACATTAAAAATAAGCACTAAATTCAAATTAAAGAAGAACAATGCAATTAATACCATTTAAGTTTTAATTGCATGCCGTTTTGTTCTTAGCATTCCCGGATCGTCGTTGTACTCGATTCTATTTAGACAAGAGCAGTAAAATTAATCCCAATTGTCCCAAAAGGATTCCGTGAACTACTCAGACCGATCAAGTCAAAGAAAAAATGGATAACTGTGGATTTGCTAGTTTTATGGAAAACAATAGGAAAATCTAAAAAAAAAATAGGATTTTACTGACCAAATGCAGTTTAAAGTCATGCATTGCTTTATTGAGCCTTGATGAAGAAAACTCACTGTACCGTGATCATAAAGACAAAAGCGAATTATTTCAGCATGGAAATAGGAATTCATAAGCTTTCATAATGTCCTGTTGTTATTTACCTAGTATATATAATTACCATTCCGTTGGAGATACTGTCATTTCGTTGAGTCGAAAATCCATGTTTGTCAGCAGCAATTATTATGATTGTTTTATGTGCTTCTTCATTAGAAAAAGGGATCTTGGCTAAGATCAAATCAAAGGTTCCGCGGAAAGAACCAAAATGACAGACTAGAATAACATTTAGTGTTTATCTTAGAAGGCTAGGGTTCAAATGCACTTTAATTTTTGACCTGAAAGGGTTCATTACTGTAAAGACTTTATTTAACTTAGCCGTGTGAGTCACTTTGTAACTAAGTCGCACAATTATTTGTGGAGTGGAGAGGCGCAAAGCCGTGTCATATTGTGAAAGTGTATTAATTTTAGGGCAATATACTTACAGCGAACTCAGACCCGTGAGTCCTGTGAAAACGTTTTCTGCGAGTTGACGTATTTTATTTTTATCAAGATATCTAGAAATGAACACAAAATTAGAAATGAGTAGGAAATCTGAATTAAACAAGAACATTAAAATCAATGTCATTTTAGTTTTAATTGTCGTTTCCTTCTCAGAATTCACTGATCGTCGTTGTACTCAATTCTACTTAGACAAGAGCAGGAAAGTTAATCCCAATTGTTCTAAAAGGAATCCGTGAGCGACTCAGAGCAACGAAATCAAAGAAAAAATGGATAACAGTGGATTTGCTAGTTCTATGGAAAACGATAGGAAAAATCAAAAACAAAATTTACGACTTTAATGACCAAATGCAATTTAAGGCCATGCAATGTTTTATCGAGCTTTGATAAAGAAAGTTCACTGTACCGTGATCATAAAGACAAAAACGAATTATTTCAGTATGGATATAGGAATTCATAAAGTTTCATAATGTCCTGTTGTTATTCACCAAGTATATATAATTACCATTCCGTTGGAGATACTGTCATTTCGTTGAGTCGAAAATCCATGTTTGTCAGCAGCAATTATTAGGTTGTTTAGAAGATGTTATCAATATGGCGGATCGTTTTTGGTCGTTCCGCTTGGATCAGTCTTAATTTAGTGGAGAAAATGAAAATTTATCCTCAAGTACTGACGTCCTCTATAAAATCTCGAATTTCGCTATTTCACGTTGTTGTTTTGCTGACGACGGCAAAGAAATGAACAAACGTGAAAAACGCACGTGCAGGGTGTGCAAAGCTATTGTTTTTGCTTACAAAATAAGCAAATTTGTGACGTCCTTGTTGCCTTCGCCGTTGTCTTTGCTAAAGCTCTCTAATCTTTTGAATTTTCAGCTCAAGAACAAGGCAGCAAGGGCTAATTTGAATAAATTAAAAACAAAAAAGAATATTTAAATGACGGCCATTTTGGAATAAGGTCTATTTAACTCAGCTGTGTGAGCCACTTTGTAACAAAGTTACACAGTTATTTGTGTCATATTCAGTTGAAAGTGTATTTAAGGCAATTCACTTACAGGGAATATAGACGTGTGAGTCCTGAGAAAGCGCCTTTTTGGAGTTGAGTTATTTCATTCTCCCTGAGATATCTAGAAATGAAAATAACATTAGAAATAAGCACTAAATTCAAATTAAAGAAGAACAATGCAATTAATACCATTTTAGTTTTAATTGCATGCCGTTTTGTTCTTAGCATTCCCGGATCGTCGTTGTACTCGATTCTATTTAGACAAAAGCAGTAAAATTAATCCCAATTGTCCCAAAAGGATTCCGTGAACTACTCAGACCGATCAAGTCAAAGAAAAAATGGATAACTGTGGATTTGCTACTTTTATGGAAAACAATAGGAAAATCTAAAAGAAAAAATAGGATTTTACTGACCAAATGCAGTTTAAAGTCATGCATTGCTTTATTGAGTCTTGATGAAAAAAGCTCACTGTACCGTGATCATAAGGACAAAAACGAATTATTTCAGCGTGGAAATAGGAATTCATAAAGTTTGATAATGTCCTGTTTTTATTTACCTAGTAGATATATTTACCATTCCGTTGGAGATACTGTCATTTCGTTGAGTCGAAAATCCATGTTTTTCAGCAGCATTTATTGATTGTTTTATGTGCTTCTTCATTAGAAAAAGGGATCTTGGCTAAGATCAAATCAAAGGTTCCACAGAAAGAACCAAAATGACAGACTAGAATAACATGTAGTGTTTATTTTAGAAGGCTAGGGTTCAAATGCACTTTAATTTTTGACCTGAAAGGGTTCATTACTGTAAATACTTTATTTAACTTAGCCGTGTGAGTCACTTTGTAATCTCAGTTTAGCTTTTATTGCAGTTTGATTCCGAGCATTCACTGATCACGGCTTTACTTAATTCCAATTAGGTCACCGTGGTTTTCCATCGTTCAGCTCACTGATGAGGCTATTCGTGAGATATGTTTTGGAAGCTAAACGCATGCTCTCTGAACGGTCGTTTAGCGTGGCCCACCGAGAGTAAACCCTCTAATATTGTCTATTCGGATGATTCCGATTATGCTTACGCATTTACCCCAGATTGGAAACACGAGGACAATTGGCTATTGCCCCCGGTTTTCTAAATTGTACGAGTTATTAATCATTTGAAACTATGTAATGCTGAAGGATCAATTGTTTTTCCAGTGTGGAAGTCTTCCTATTTTTAGACAGTCTCGTCTTGAGGCTGAAAACATTTGAGTCCCTTTGTGCACAATTTCAGACATGACATTTGGCTGTGTAGTGAAATTGAAATTTGTCTCATTTCTCGCCTGAAGTCAGGTCATAAATTCCTTATTCCAACAAAAGAAAAAAAAAAAAAAAAAGCGAGGCCAACGACTTTGTTTCGGAGAGATAAAAAAGGGAGAAATGTCTAATTTCGATAGATGGGTCACCATAACGAGATGTAGACTCATCTACTCATCCGTCGTAAATCATAAAAATTATGTATTAAAGTGAAGGTTTCTGTATATAGAAATATATGAGTGAGGTTTTTAGATAATTGGATACCACTAGAGATGTCGTAAACAGTAACGTGTTCGCAAGCGCTACCCGTCGTAACCACGTCCGGGATTCAAGAATTTTTAAAAAGATAACCTCTTGTGTTGCTGGTTTTTTTTCATTTCATCATATTTTGTGGATTGTAAGAAGAGTACGTGATTCATGCTTTAAAAAAGGGGGTCACCGATGATCTAAACAAGTAAAATCGATGAGATGTTGCGAAGCTCTTGGAAAATCTCGTTTCTCACGTTTTTATGTGACCTGTCGAGGAAGGACTGGAACCCAAGACAGGATCGATTTATCAAAAAGAAACGTTTTAAACCGGCGACATCTTTATTTGGTTAGTGTTTTGTATGATATCTCTCAATTGCCCTCATGCTTATCTTTTGCAGTGTGGTTTTGTGAGATATAATTGCTGGCTGTTTCCATGTAGATCCGCACCATTTAAGTGGATGGGGAAGAAAATACAATTCCGCTCTATTTTCATGAAAATAAAGTAAAAGAACTTCAAAAATATGTATTCATTGTGGATCAAGAAGTTCGTAGCGTAATAAAAACATATATAAAAAAATCCATTAAATTCACGCAAGGTCGCTGACTTAAACTAATCTATTTCGAGTTTTCAAAACTTTCATTCACTACTCGATTAGCTACCTTTTCGAGACCTTTTCCAGCCTTTCTCTCATATCTCTTTAACGTTTCATGATAAATTGGAAATAAATGTGCCTTTTTTTTTTTTCTTAGCCAGGACTAATTATCTGAGATGTTAGGGACCTTAAGATCGGCCGCGAAAACGTCATTTCATATTCATTTGCTAGTTTAGTTTTAAACGGTTTTTCGTGATTATTCCAGTTTGTTCTACTTTCACAAACTAGATCTTAAGGTCAGTAGAATACGGAGCTTAAGCAACGACAACAGCGACGGCTACGAGAACCTCACAAATTTGCATATTTAGTGGACAAAAACAATAGCTTTGCACGCCCTGCACGTGCGTTTTTCACTTTTGTCCATTTCTTTGGCGTCGTCAGCAAAACAACAACTTGAAATAGTCAAATTTGAGGTTTTATGAAGAACGTCAGCAGTTGAGGATAAATTTTCATTTTCTGCCCTAAATTAAGTGCCGTTCCGACCAGTGTTATATTTGAGGAATTACCATATTAAAAAGGTTGAAATAGTCGCAAAGTGATTACAATAACGTGAATTTATAGTTTGCGATAACGTTCTCGTTGCCATCCTTGGTGCTTAAGTTCCCTAATATCTTAAGCAATGCTGCAAGTAAACCGTGACATATTAGGGAGCTTAAGGTAATTCCCTTGAAATTGTTCTACTATCAAACTTTTTTGGAAACTTGGCATAACTAACATTCATGATATGAACATTAGAAAAATGCAACAAAAAAGTGGGGTCACCGTGCTTGTTTACGCGTCAGCAGGCTGTTAAAATGGGGTATTTTTACTGTTTGCGCGTTAAAAATTCGAATTCACCTTCACACAGAATTAAGTCTTAGTTTCTTCAAAGACAAAATTATATTTTGAAAATAAAGCTTCTTTTATTCACATAAGCAGTATTGCTTCATTTACGCCGTTCTTGATTGCCTGGTTGTAGGAATAGTGCACTTTTTGGGACAGCTTCGTGGTTACCTTGAAGTCCTCGCCTTGGGTAAAATACACCAAGTACGGAACTGTTTTCCGAAAAAAATTCATGTTCTACTATCAAACTTTTTTTCTTCTTCAAATGTGTTCTTTATTAGACTGTTCTTAGCAAATACCTGAAAAAAAAATCTGGGGTCACCGTGCTCGTTTGAGAGAAAATGAGCAGTTCTTTCGCCATCAGGCTTAGTTTGAGGGAAATCTCTTACGTTTTGTACGCGCACGTGCTCATGTGCGCGCGCTAATGAGGCGAAAATCGTGCGCAGTAGGAATGCGCAATGCAATACTAAGGAATTACCTTAAGCAACGACAATGGCGACAGCAACGAGAACGTCATCTTAAAATATAAATTCGCTTTATTTTAATCGCTTCGTGTCTATTTCAACGTTTTTGATATGACAGGGATGTGGTAGTTCCTTAAAAATGATATTGATAGGAACGGAGCTTAATTTAGGGGAGAAAACGATAATTTATCCTCAAGTGCTAACGTTGTTCATAAAACATCAAATTTGGCTTTTTCACGTTGTAGTTTTGCTGACGACGGCAAAGAAATAGACAAAAGTGAAAAACGCACGTGCAGGGCGTACAAAGCTATTGTTTTTGCCTACTAAATATGCAAATTTTTGACGTTCTCGTTGCCGTCGCCGTTGTCGTTGCTTAAGCTCCCTATTAAAGTCGTGTCACCTCCGCAGTAAAGCGTGGTTTTCACTAGCGACGCAAGCACAAGCCCAAGCACAAGCACAAGCATAAGTAGCTTACGCTAGTGAAAACGAAGGTCGACATAAGCATTGTTCAAATGCTCAGACGCGAAGAATCTGAAACGAGTGCTTTAATTGGCAAGGCGTAACAAATTTCCTTGTCCTTATGCTGCGTTACAATTTGAATTTAAACCTATTTATAAGAAAAATACAATGGCTGAATTGATACATTATTCGCATACTTACAAAAACAAATTAAATGGATTACGTAAGATACTTAGATACTATTGCCGCAAATTACAACGAACTTTTTCTTTTTCTTTTTTTTTTTCATTTTTAACGGCTTTGTCCTGACGATAGTATCTAAGGCCCGTTTCAAACGTCGAACTTTACATGTGCCGAATCTAATGCAAATGAGAAAAATTTATTGTTTTCGCTAATTTGCATTAGATTCGGCACATGTAAAGTTCGACGTTTGAAACAGGCATAAGTATCTTAACTAATCCATTTACTTTGCTTTTGTAAGTATGGGAATAATGTATCAATTCATCCATTGTATTTTTCTTATAAATAGGTTTAAATTCAAATTGTAAAACTAATCACAAGTGTGTCAAAAGCTTGTCGCAAAAAAAAAATTAATGTTGTTTTATTTCTTCAAGTCATTTAAAACTGTGGTGACGTAGGTTACGTTTAAAATCATGTAATGATGTAGCTGCACGAAAGTCACTGGATAGGCTGTTCCACAGCCTAGTTCAACCATATTTTAATTACTGTAGTACTGTACAGGGCAACTGTGGCAGCGGCCTCTAGAAAAGCTTCACAAGCTCCAAAATCGTGCGGCCCGTGTTTTTATATGTGCTAATTATCATTTCAATATCGTTGAATTGTTCCGGGCAATGGGTTAGGGTATACTCAAACATCAAAGATTGGAATCAGCTGCTGTTATGATGTATAAATCTTTGCATGGGATGACACCTAAGTATCTGAGTTCGAGATTTGTGTTTCGAAACCACATAACATCATATCTATTTAGGAATACTGAAAATAAATTGGCTCATCCGCAGCCCTGCACCAATTATTATTAGAATAATTTCTCTTACAGTGGAGCAAGGTTGTCATATATATCAATTACTATATTAAGGGGTATAAGATGTCGTAGTCGCTTAATTGCGCCCAATGCATGGTCAACGGTGGTTTAGCGGCTATCAACCGTGCCTCCCACCTCTGTGACCCGGGTTCAACCATGGCCTTGGGTCATATGTGCGCTG
>NC_090895.1:47838263-47840763 GCF_036669925.1 Montipora capricornis | reverse complement strand
TACTATGAAGAAATATCTTAAGGAAATAAACAAGTTTTTACTGTGGTGTAGAACTAGGAAAACTGCGATACAGTTGACATTTTCTTCTTCTGTTGTAGCCCTTCATCTATTTGGCTTAGATCAACACCTTAGGTCCCCGGCCGCAATGGTTTTGATCCATGCTGCGCTGAAGTGGTTCCATTCCTTTGTTCGTGATGATAGTCCCAATCCTTTGGATAACGCTTCTTGCAAGAACTTGATTGAGAGCGCCAAGAGGACAAGGAGCAATCCAGTTAACGAAAAAAAGCCCGTGGACCCTGCCACCGTTAGAAGCATTGTTGACATTCATGGCGCTGAGGAAGTATCCTCAGAGGACTTACGTACTGCCGCAATAAGCTCTTCAGGTTTTGAAGAATTTTTTTCGTTTTAACGAGTTGGCTAATATTCAGCCAAGACACCTCACGTTTTGCGATGGTTTTGTTAAAATTTTTGTGCCAAGGAGTAAAACGGATGTATATAGTGAGAGCAACTATGTTTATATCGCTGAGTTAGAGAGCAAATACTGCCCAGTAACTATCCTGCGTAAGTATATTGAAGGAGCCAATTTGGATCTGTCTAGTCACTTGCCTTTATTGAGTCCATTAACGAGGAACAAGTCGGGTTATAGTTTTAGGAATGGCAATTTATTTCATACTCGCTGCAGGGAAATATTTAAGACTACTTTGAACGCCTGATTCAGGCTAAGATCCCAAGGTGTATGGGGGTGGTACAGCTGTTGTCAGTAATAACGCTTCCAAAGCGGGTTCTGGGAGGATGTCAAAACTTCATGGGCGCTGGAAAACAGATATAGCGAAAGACATGTACGTTTTAGATTTAGAGTCTAATCGTTTAAGTGTGACGAGATATTTAGGTATTTAGCTCATATCTAAATACGTTATCTGTTGTTCCTTTGCCAATGCTGAAAGATCACTTCTCATTAAAGTGTTAGGGTTCGCACATTATGCACCCATATCTGATTTCGCCTGGTTTTGACGGTTACTTAAGCGGTAAATATTTTACGTTCGTTTGAGCGAGGCGAAGTAGAACGTAACCCACTTTTCTTATGGCTTTCATTTGAATTTCAAAAAAATGTAGCGGCAAATCATTTAACTCCCTGAAGAAGTCAGGCCGTGCCTAACGAAATATTGGTAAATCAAAAAAGAATATATATCTTCCCAGCCGTATAACTTGTAATGTAACAACACCGTAACAATTAAGAGGTATCTTCAATCACATACAAGCTTTGATTGAGTTTTTATCATCACATTTCCTTCTGTCTGTGAGCAGACGGCTACCCACCCGCTCTTTTATCCCACTTCGGTTGTCGTAACCGCTGACCCCTCGCCCGATCTTCAAGTAGAGAGCTTATTGGGCGTCAAACTCTCCGAAGTTCCTCTTTTTATCGTCCGCGAAGAGTTTTACGAAAAGTAGGTGAGAGCCACTCAGTATTCTGAGGATTTTAAGAAAGATCTGCTTTTAATTCATTCTCTCACACACTCAGGGCTTTCTGGAAAATACAGTGAATCATGAACTAAATGTACATGCTTGGATTTGTTCGATTCCCACGAGAGATCGGAGAAAGACGGCTCGCCATTTTCGAGGTATTTCCGTTATTAATTGATTTTTGTGTGGAGGATTTGATTAGAATTGAGCTCAAAAACTTGTTGATACACCTTTTTAATCGAAAAAATAGAAGACAACATAGCATTTGAATTGTAGGGGCACCCACATGCTTCTGTAAACGTAGGCTTGAAAGAAATTTTTGTCGCATAATATTGTATTAAGTATGCAGGTCTATCGCTTTTAAATTTACCTTTTTAAGCGTAGCATTGAAATTTTTACTCCGAGTCGTTTTGCACGCACGACCTTGTTTAACAGGTATATACATATCGTATAATAATTTATTGCATGATTGTTACTTTCATCACCTACTGAATTGAAGTGGTGATATTTCCTCTAAATTCCTAGAATTAGGTAAAAGTAAACAGAACTTCATTTTTTAGCGCTCTTATTATGCTAGAAAATATCCATCGTGTGCTGGAAATTGTCCAGTTTGTTGTATTAAACGATACACGTAGGCAATTCATTGTCCCAAAACCCGTTGATTGCTTTACGGTGACATCGTGTTCTTTCATTAGAAACACCTAAAAACGGCTTTCACGTTTAGAGCTCTAAATGCGTCGGGCTTTAAGTGCCCAAGACAATTTATATATATATATCTATTATAGTTTAATAATAGGTTTTTTTCTTGTGTTATTTTTTTTTCATGAAAAGTTATGTAATCTCGGACGTTTCTCAAACCACTCGACGTGGTAACGTTCGTCTGCCAAAAATCTAAAGTAGAATTATCTATCTTTGCAAAATGTTTACATTTTCTAGTTGTTAAGAAAAGTAGGTGTCCATGTGCAAAAGATGGTTTCATCGCGACGTACTGATTTGCTGCACCCAAACACGCAAAAACTGAAATTTCCTAGTAAATTTC
>NC_090895.1:47813263-47823263 GCF_036669925.1 Montipora capricornis | reverse complement strand
TACAGACTATGCATGTGACCTGAATAGTGCGATTCCGTTGGCTGTCACCCTTATGAATTATTAAAGACTTTTACAATAAAGGACACACTTTATTACTTACCGAACTGTTAGGCAGCAAACAATGCTGAACACAGAGAGTGTCCATGCTAACGATGAAATTAAAGCAACTAACAAGCACATGGCAACAGAATGGTCAAGAGCAAAAGAGTGATTTTAGGTGTTTTGGGGGCCTAGTGTATGGTGAATTTGTTTTCCTCTATGACACATATGACATGTCAGGTACGTTTCTAAGTATTGCAGTATCGCTCTGAATCTAATGCAAATTGCAGTGGTGTAATAAGGACTGATCAGGATGAGTTTTTTTCCTCACTATGTCTCTTGGTTTGTTACAGACTGTTCACCCATGATAATCATCAGCTTTCACATCCAAAGGTCGGTACACAACTTCGATTGCATGGTGAATACGCTTCCACAGTTTTTCCAGTTGTGCATGCTGGATTTTTCAGTCGTTTTATTTATTTTTTAACAGGGCAGTTCACTGAATATCTAGGGTTTTTCCTGTATAGTTTCTTTGCAGATAATAATGTGTCAAGAACTCTAGCAGTGAGGCACTAATTGGGGACACTGAACATATAAATGTAATCAGTTTAACCAAGTAAGATCAAACATTATATTTTTAAGAGAGGGGAAACCGGAGTACCCGGATAAAAACCTCACAGAGCGGAGCAGAAAATCAACAAACTCAAACCACTTCTGACGTTGAGTTGCATATGGTAATTAAAAAAAATTATATTGTTAACATATTTTCCTCCTCCTGTTCTGTGCAGGATTCGGGTGCATTAAGCCCGCCGCACACTTAAGGAAAGAGCTGAGCAAACTGCCTCGCGAGGCGGCTTGCTCAGCCGTTTCCTCACGTGTTCGGGGAAATTGTGGTGAGAAATTCGCCTCGCGAGGCCGTGAGGATATAATCAAACATGGCATACTCACGTGACTCCAGCAGTTCAGGATGGTGTCGGAGGAAGAAATTCCGACGTCACTGAAGTCACGTGAGAATGCCATGTATTTTTATTGGATGCTTCATTGACCAAGCTCAACTCGATTCTCACGATGGCCGCACACAATGAGGAATTTGCCTCGCGAGGCGAAAAATAGCAGACATGTTTGATTTCTTCCTCACGGCCTCGCGAGGCCAATTTCTCACCAAAAGTTCCCCGCACACGGTGAGAAAACGGCTGAGCAAACCGCCTCGCGAGGCAGTTTGCTCAGCTCTTCCCTCACCGTGTGCGGCGGGCTTTAGAGTTATATCTGGTTAATCAGTGACATGTGTAGATTTTTTTAAAGAGCATTCTATTGCGCCCGTAACTTGCAAAAGGTCATTTTACAATACGGCAAAAAAATCCTTTTAAAGATGAAGGGTATATAGGCTCCCTGAAAAGTGGAAATCGACGAGGTGCAGAGCCGTTTCAGAAAAGATATAGAATTTAAACACACGTCACGGTATAGTTGAAGTATTAAGTATTGTAGGTACTCTATGGACATTATCCTGTGTTACAGCTAATAAAAGCAGACTACGCTTTACACCAGGCATACGGATATTTACCTCTTATTATAACATCCCTTCAAGAAAGGGCGCGCTCTGATTGGCTAATAAATGCAATCTATTTCCGAGTGGGTTGCACGCTGACGTCAAGCATTTCGTAAGACTTTTTGCCGGCAACTTTTTTTTTGCCATGTTCCGAGTTTTCACAAGATAATTTTGTCCTCTGGTCATAACGAAAACAATTCCGATAAATTTCTCAACTTTGAGCTCAACACCAAGTAAGGTGAAAATTTTAAAGATTCGCTGATTTAAGCGAATGGGAGCTTAATGATCTGGTCGAACAAAGGCACTCGGACAAGACCAAAAAAAAATTAACAAATTGGCCCGTATCAACCTTTCGAGGTGAGTATGTCTAGTAGTAATTCTAAAGAGGCTTTTTAGCGATTTGGCGACACGCAATCTTTCAGTGCAAAATATTTTTGGCGTAGAAAGCCATTTGAATGTATTCTTCCAGCAAACGTTGCACGCAATTTATAGATTAGTTTCTTAATTATAATTTGTTTATAGTTTTAGTTCCACTTTAAGTCTTACATATTAAATCCATGCATCTGTTTCAAGTATAAGCTTACATTAAAAAAAAACTGTTTTACTGAGCATTAAATTAATGAGATAAGTTTTATCTGGCAACGACAACCCTTGAGCAAGCAAATGCATCTATATGCACAAAATAACTAGTTTACATCTTTAAAATTCTCCTTGCTTTCTTTATTTTACCATAATTAATAACGAAACAGTTGCAAAAAGGAAAAGACAAAAAGGAAAGCCATACAATGAATCAACCCTGCTTGGATTCAGACAGAATCGAAAGATATCTTAACGCTCCTTCTTACAGCAAAAAGCTTCAGCTAGCAAGTGATCCCAAATTTTTTCGGTTATCAAACCAGGTGTTAGATGCGCAACTTGTTAATTTGAAAAGAAGTGGGAAGGAAAACGTAACCCATAAACCTGCTATTTAAGAAGAACATCTCAGACAGCTCAAAACCAGCAGAGTCATTTTTCTTTGTTCCCCACTCTCACTTTTTGAAGAAATGTCTGGTTCCACATAGTCCTTTACTTTTTCCGAAGAGGCCGTGAAGGACAGAGAGCTCTTACTATCAACAGCGTCAATTTTGTCGTTGATGCAGCCGGGAGAAAATTCGCAATCATGGCACATGATGAATCTTCGAAGAACCATCTAGATGGGGTCAGTGACAACCCAATAACGAAAATGAAGCAAAGATGTACGAAACTGCAGACCAATGCGATTGCTTCAAGGCTTTAAACCGCTACCTTGAAAAAGTTTAACCCCAATTGCAGTGCATTTTTCCAGTATCTAAAGGCAAATTTCATTCCCGAAGAAGATGTAAAGTAAAGTAAATAAAGTAAAGGCACTTTATTTAACATCGGTAGTTCCTTCAGTTACGAAACTGGTATCAGTGGAGGCCGACGGTGCGCCGACTGTGCACCCTTTACCTTCTTACTAAGATTCCAATCAATAAAAACTCCAAGATATTTAATAAACGACTCTTGTTTCAATTTCTTTCCACTCAATGTCAAGTGGATATTAGATGTTAATTTTCTTTCGGCAGGATGGAAACCACTAAAACTAGATTAACTATACTAAAAGAAAGATCATTCGCACAAAAGCCAAGCATTGATACCAGGTAGCTCAAAACTAACAAACTCTGGAGAGAAACAATTTTTTTTTTTTTTACAAAATACATTAGTATCATCAGCAAATAAATGAAAAGGTAGTTAAGAGAGTATAGGTAGTGATGAGAGAATAGTTGTTGGTATTAAATTTCATGCAACAGACTTCACTCTGTTGGTGTATCCCAGATAGGGCTTCCTGGAGTGCATCCCAATTTTTATTTTTTTTTCCTATGAAAACAGTTGCATTCAGCACCATCATGACCAAATGTAGTAAAATGGAGTCTGAAGAAACTGGGATTTAATATCAAGGTTGTAAATCAAAGACATCGAAAATTAACGGCCGCATGAGGAGAAAGATTTTCAATATGAGGATGTCTTTGATGGTTATTTTATCCCGTCTATATCCGTTGCAGTGAGGGGTTACGTAAACCTAAAAGTCCAAGGGATTGTTATTTTTATGGTTATGAAGGCTTCAGTTTGTTTTTCCTTCCAGTTTTCGGCAAAACAATCGTCTTCTCATAGCAATCGGTCATTAAAACTCCCCCTGTAAAGCTTCAATTCTTCACGTTTCTCATAATGCAGGACAAAAACCTCGTATAAAAGTAGACCTGGGGCCCGTTTCTCAAAGGTCCCGAAAGTTTCCGGGCCACTTTCGGGTGTCACATTTCCCTCTGTATCTCAAGAACGGAGAGGATTTAAGTAGTCAAACTTAACAATGATTTTGATTTTTGTTACCTTGAAAACATGTTGAAAGATCTGATTTCCAAAAGAAGCGGTTGAAAGTTTTACACTTGGCTTTTTGGGCTCGAAAAGTTTTCGGGACCTTCGAGAAACGGGCTCTGGTATTCAAAACTAATGACAAGGTCACTGGCTGTACTTCAAGACAAAAGTCCCAAATGAAAATTGCTGTTTATTCAAAGGTCTTCAAACTTGAAACCAGTACTGTACGGCAGTTAGGACACACAAGGTAGCTTTTTAAGCAATAGGGAGTTTAAGAAACCACGACGGCTACGGAGACGAAAACGTCAGTCCAAAACATAACTTTCAGCTGTTTTAAGTATTTCATGATTATTCCATCTTGTTTATATTAGTCAATGTGATTGAAGTGTCCTAAAACTGGATTGGTACAGACGGATTTGAAGTAAAGAGTGAGACTGAAAGATTCAAGGTAGTTTGTCCACGTTGTCGTCAAAACCTTAAATTTGGTCATTTCAGGTAGTAGTTTTGACGAGTACGGAAGAGAAATGTTTAAAAATGGGTGCCGAAAGTGCGGAACGAGCATTTTGATTGTTTTAACCAATAATATTACTGCTTTTTGGCGTTGTCGTTGCCGTAGCCGTCGTCGTTTCTTAAACTCCCTAATGACAACGACTACGACAACAAGAACGTCACAAAATTTGCATATTTAGTGGGCAAAAACAATAGCTTTGCAAGGCCTGCACGTGCGTTTTTCACTTCTGTCCATTTCTGTGCTGTCGTCTGCAAAACAACAACGTAAAATAGCCAAATTTGAGGTTTTATGACGAACGTCACCAATTGACGATAAGTTTTTTTTTTTTTCATTTACTTCCCTAAATTAAGCGCGGTTTGGACCATTGTCACTTTTGAGGAACTACCACACTCTTGTCATATTAAAGAGGTTGAAATAGTCACGAAGGGATTACAAAAACGCGACTATATATTTTGAGATGACGATCTCGTTGCCGCCGTTGTCGTTGCTTGAGCTCCCTACAAATACACTGCAACTGCCTTCAACAAACAGAATTTTTATGATACATTTACTTTCGGGACTGCAGCCCTCATTTTAAGTGTTTAGTTTTTTTTCTTTTTTTTTGAGCAAATGGGGTTGCTACTGCTACCAAGTTTGCGTATAGGATTGATTAGAGATAGAAGCAATAAATGAAAGTGTTTAGGAGTATTATCGGTTAAAAACTCACAGCTTTGTCGTGGTTGTCGGTATGTTGTTCAATAGATGAGCTGAATGTTTGGCAGTGCAGTTAAAGATGTTATCAAATGAAAACCCCCAATAATTTCTGCCGCGGCAGCGACACAAATTCACGCAATCTGTAAAAAAGATAATCAAAACCTGGTAAAAAGTAAAGAAATTGCCTAGCCTTCTATTCCGTGACATGAGTGATGTTGAAATTGGGGAGAAGAGCAAGAGGACACTTTGTGACGCTTATTGAAATCCGAGTGCATCTAATTATGTGCATTTCTGGACATTATATGTAGCCTTCATGAGATTCGTTTTAAAAATATAATTTATGCGTTAAAGACAAGTGTCCAAGTTACAAAAAAAAAAAGATTATATTCGGGGGACGTTTTTGGTGTTTCATGTTTGAGTGCTCTTGTCTCGATTTAAATTCTTTTGTAATTCTTACATTTCTAAATAGATAATCTGATTATAAAAAAGTGGAAATCGAGGTAACACACAATGCACTACAAAAGAAGATTCAGTGGTAGGCAAAAGAAAATGGCTTGCGTAGAGCTGTGAGATGTAAACTATTGGCAAGGGCTAATAAGGTTATGCAGAAATTATTCTAGAATTCATCGTTTTATTGTTACAGCTTTTTTTCGTGTGATGAGGAAGTAACCACACTAGAAGGGCAGTAAGCTCAGTAAAATCTCACCTATAAGAGAAACGTAAAACGTCTTTGATTCAGTGCCAACTTCATTGGTAGCTTTGCAACTATAGTTCCCATCCTGGTTGATTTTGCTCCACACTATTCCCTGAGTCCTGGAAGCCAAGGTTGTAGATGATTTCATCATTGATATGCTGATCGGTGGCATCCCTTCAGACAAGCACCACACATAATGCTCCGAGACTGTTCGAACCACACTTAAAGGAATTATTACCTTCGGTTTAGCTGAAAGATAGAGACGGTGTACAGGTTTTAGCCATCAGTTCACTATAGCACACTGCAAAAGAAAATCAGAACCTCCAAATCGTTAAAATGGTTACTATTTTAAATTTCCTATACACCCTTTTAATAAGTCTAATATATGCCGTTTTCCGCTAATGACGTCGAACTCATACTTTCAGATTTTATTCAGAGATGTGCAAAGGCCTAAAGGCCCGTGCAAACGCTCGCAACATTGTTGGGCCCAAAACGTTGCGAGCGTTTGCACACCATGTTGTGTGTTGTTGTGACTTGTTGGAAGTTGTTGGATAAAGTTTGAAATTGGTCAAACTTCAGAGCCAACAAGTGCCAACATTTCTATTGTTTCGCGGTAATCGAAACGTGGTCCAACAATGTTGCGTTCGATTGCACAGCACATCCAACAATGTTGCGCCGGCGCACGCGCACTACATGCCTCGTATCCACACAAATACATGCGAACAAGAAATCAACATGGCGTCGGAGATGGAAAACGTCCCAGAGTCCATTGTATTCTCATCTAAAGACCCAACATGTTGTGACTTTTTGCGAGCGTTTGCACACATCGGCTAACATCGCACAACAAGAGACAACATTGTTGGGCCCAACAATGTTGCGTGTTGTTGCAAGCGTTTGCACGGGCCTTAAAACTTTTCCGATTTCTTTTGTTGTTTTAAGCCTTTGTATATTTTTGAATGAAACTTGAGAGCACGAGTTCGACGACATTAGCGGAAAACGGCATATATTAGACTTATTAAAAGGGTGTATAGGACCATCATAAGTACTCTTGGTTTTTAGCCATTTTACGTAAACGACTCAAACTGTGGAGATAAGCATATTATATTGCATTTTAACTTGTTGTTTCGTGTGATACCACAAACATCTTCAGAAGTGACGGTTGAACAAATTTGAAAATATTATTGAGTGTTTTCATGTGACGTCACGGCGGCCATGTTGGTGTACCTAAACAAAAGAATAGCGGCTTTGATGGTGTACCAAACTTAGTCTAATCCTCCGGGAATTGAACTCTATTTTTTTTTGCAAATACAACCTATTGTTTCAGTAATGCAATATGGCTGCTTGTCACGTAAGTAAAAACGCTCCATAGCGGAGCTCGGGTAAGAAATTATGGGAAATCTATTGATGCAAAAGACATTGGTTATGACGTCAGCGTACGCCTACCCGCCAGTACAGACTGTTGGGGGGAAAGTGGGGAGGAATAACTGCCTTTGGGAAGAGGCGCCAGTGTTCGGGCAAATTTCCTTAGCGGGAAATCTCATGGCCAGCATTGCATTTGGCAAGCAGCGTTTTTCTGCCGGGAAGTCACAGTGATTGTCATCGGTTTTTATTCTCAATCAAAGCCAGTTTAGCTAAACGATATGCGTTAGTTTGAAAAAATCTGGATCTTCGTCCAAAGCCTGCGAACAACAGCCGCCGTCTAATTTCATTACTTCTCGGTTTTCATTGCCTAACCTTCATTGCATTCTCTCTGCCCCTACTTTAAAGATAAAAAAAAAAAAGAATCTGAAGTAGAAGCAACAGAAGCTGTAAACAGAGCCTAAACATCATTCCTGTTCAAATCCTTCTCAGCGGTTACAATTTACTCAGTTGTTAACCAATTCTGTAACCAATCGGAGAGAGGATCCAAGAGCTCTATTGTTTTTCAGCCAATCAGAGTCCAGACTACTGGCAGACCACTCGTTAAGAAATTGTATCAGGCGAACCTTTTCCACCGTCTAAAGAAAAGTACGCCTGATCGCAGGTTAACATTCTCATTGTTAGTCTACTCTGTCTCTAGTCCTGTTCCGGGACTCCCTCTTACCCCGCCCTGAAAATGGGCCTGGAACCCAGGCGGGAAAAGAGAGAGTCCTGTATTACTTGCAGGCACATGCTCGGAATGAGCCATCATATTGCATTAGATGCCAGACTGGATATGTAAATAAAGGGAACCTTGAAACTCCGACAAAAAATCGTATATGAAAATTACTGTGTGATTCGCAGTGTCAGGAAAGAGAACATCTAAATTATGCCTCGTTGTCACCAAACGAGGAGAAAAAACCCCGATCGCAGTGATGTTGGAAAATTATTGCCCAATAAATGTAACGACTGAGAGAGGATCGCAATAAATCGATGCAACGCTGAACTATTAAATATAGCATAGGATTTCACTAAGCGACAAAACAGCTCGGAGTCAGAATTTCATTTTATCTGCAGCACTTTACCTGTAACAATGAGTTTCAGAAGAAAAGTGCTTTTAAGTAGCAACAATAAAAGCAAGGTGACACACGCTTTTAAGAAGCATTTTTCATTCTTATTAATTAATATTCACAAAAAATTTTGACCAGAAAAAAAAAATTGTGACAATTAACGTCCGAATAGTCGATGTTTGACTGTGCCTATGTATCAATTTAATAGGAACATTATTTCTTGATCATGGCGTTATCAACACAAAGTGGTATGCAAAGAAACAAATAGTCCAGGTTGTGATTCAATTTCGTTTAACTTTTTATCTAACTTTACTAGGAATAATGCTCAGTTTTTCTGTCATGCAATCGTCTTTTAGCTTTTCCGATACAAAATCATTGCAGTCTCAACAGGCAGCTCTACATAAAACCTTGGCCATTTGGCCTCGGCCCTAAGTCTGTCCTTGTAAAGAAAGAAAGATTTAATGCGACAAGTGCTTTGAAAATTATTCTAAGGAAAAATTAATGGTCTGAGTAAATTACTCTACTCTAATTACTCAAAAAATATATTCTGTTTGTCACCGGTGTTTGTGTAATATTCCTGATAAAACTGAGAGTATTTACGACATTTTTTACTTGACTGTTTTTTATTGGGTATCCAAACAATTTGTCCCCGATTTTGAAAAAAAATTGGTAGGCCTAAACTCCTGAAACAATCACAGTTTCAATAATTACTGTGCAACTCAAATATATGTTCACTGGATCAGTGCAATTATCACATAACTAGATCAACAGAAGTAATGAACAATAAATAAGAGTTCCAGCATGAGATTTATTAGTCTTTGTTGAGCGATTCACACCCACGACCTACATACAACTGCACATGTTGCGGTCTGCTTTTCCGTTGTTACCTAATCCCCATGAACCCAATGAGGAAGACAGACCGTGGCGGGACAGAACATTATTGACCGGGGGCTGCCCGGCTTAGGCGGGCGGTAGCTGTCCAGTGAGATCCGAAGATCCCTCCCACCGACAAAAGCGACCCCTGGCGCCACGCTCTATGCAAATCAAGCATGGTGGCTTATAACCAGTAACTGCCGCTTTCCTTGTTGGTTCGACGCTGTGAGGCAAAGCTGGAGTGTCCTCTCCAGGGCACAGGCCAGGGCAGGGGGATAAGGAGGACCAGCTCATGCCCAGTTAGCAGGACCCCCCTCTCCACGGCGATGACTGGTCCGGACGGAACGGCAGGGGCCTGTACGGTGTGGGGCCATTGACGTCGCAGGAGTTGCCAGAGCGAGATTGATTTCAACGACGAACTGCCTATTGGACTCCAGCTCCAGATTTCTCCTCGAGGTTAACTCCTGAAGCCTTTTCTCTAAAGAGATATTAGCCGCAAGGCAGCGGAGGTTTTTGACAGAGTTTTCGTTCTCTGCATGGGGCAGGTAGCGCAGGGTAGCATGATACGTGTGGCAGGAGCGACCTGACCTGACCTGTACCTGACCCGACCTGTACAGTATATTTGTAAGTTTCAAGGAGTCTCGGGAGAGCAATTAAATCAAAATTTGATATTTTTCTGCGCCAACATCATGCAGCTGTTCAGTTGAGTTTCAGGCACGAAATTGCATACTTTCATATGTCATCCATCTGATCTTCCACGATTGGGACTCACGATAAGATTTAGAAGGACTGATTTACAATTAACATCG
>NC_090895.1:47790763-47803263 GCF_036669925.1 Montipora capricornis | reverse complement strand
AAAAACCGATTAAACCACTTTTTAAAAATACGTATCCACTTTAAATAACGCATCCGTAAAAATGACAAACGGTTTAGTGTCCATGGAGAGAATTTGTGAAGTAACTTATTCCACCAAGTATGAGCTATTACTGATATTCTGTTTTGCCGTTGTCGCTCTCTTTCGCTCTTCTCTCGTTTCTGTTCCAGTCATAGGCCCTCTAGGCGTCATGCAACCTTATTAGAGCGTCTAAAGATATGCCAAAAATTGCAATACAGAGAAAAAGCAGCTCTAAACAAATTTAAAAAAACTGTTAGTTTCAAGTTTATATCCCTCCGATGCTTGACTTGAACAGCTGCGTAGCCACCAGTGTGGACCACAGTATCATGATAGGTCAAACTGGATTGAAACCAGTGAAAAATGCAGAAAGAAAACATTTTCCAAACCGTTTTCCACCTGAACACGAGTAGCGTTGACTGTTAAGAGCTTTATTTGATGTAGTATGGCCGTGTAGCCGCGTCGAGCCGCAGAGAGCGCGCGAAAAATAAAACCTGGTTTACGTTTAGGTGAGTCAAGCTGGGTTGTGTCTGCAATCCAATCGAAAACCAGTACCTAGCCAGTGGTCAACTTTAAAAAAGCTGACTTCACTGATTTAGAGTGTAATGTGAAGTGCTAGTTTTGTACCCCATATGAACCATGTGAGCGTTAGCCCTACTAATGGAAATGGGCCCACACAAGGACAGAGAAAAACTTTCCCACCCTGGTCAAAGTTTTTCTCTGCCCTTGTGTGGGCCCATTTCCATTAGTAGGGCTAACGCTGACATGGTTCATGTGGGGTACAAAACTAGCATTTCACATTACACTCTAAATCAGTTAAGTCTGTTGAAATTTAAGTGCTACACGGCCAACGTTTGTAAAAACGTAACCATTCATTTTAAGAAAGCTGACCTGGGTGAGCTCTAAGCTTGAGCCGGCGACATGGTCACGTGATACTGGTCAGCAGATACCATGTTTTCACGGTTGTCAATTGATCATAACATGGATGTCCAATATCAAAGATGTATGCTGTAAGCTAGCGTGATACTGGTCACATTGGCATAAATGGAGGGCTGGACGAATGTGCGAAAGTTCGTAAGGACGTACCGATGGTCGGTTGATGACGTCATGGCTGCAAAACCAAAATTTCTCGCATCGATGGGTTACCATATTTTCTTAACTATGGTGCTCCGCGCATGACTTTGTGCTCAGTGAGCTCCGCTAAGAACTCTTGAAAAGCGCCTTAAACTTAAAGCAGATCAAATCAAATGCCCCTTTGGATAAGAAGTGAAAACCGGAAGATCCGAAAAAAAACTTTTGAAGCAGACTAGAGAACCAAAACATCCAACCTACTAATGAGGGTATACTCATTAGTCATTTTAACTTCAGTGTTCCTCACAAGAAAGCGCTAAAAAGGTTTATCATTTTTCAAAGAACAGCAGCCCATTTGAAACGCCGAAAAAATCTCCACCGCCAAAGAAATAGTATTTATGGCAGCAATAGTACCCATTATATATGGCATAATTTTGCTACAACATATAGTATTGGAAACTTTTTGTGCATTTGCACATGCCGAGTTACTTTGAGGTGATTCCCTTGTTTTGCACCGAGCATCTTATACTGCGCATATCATTGCGACCTCGGAGATGGCGGGGTTTCACGTCGGCCATCTGAAGAGAGGCAACAAAAGCCGCTTTTGCTGTTCAAAAGCTTTTAACTGCAATCATGATGACTCTTCTCGGTTAAGGACGTTCGCGCTAATTGTTTGTGCGCAACTTTTACTGCCCAGGTAACGCCACTGTAATTAATTAAGATCTTATCACGATCTTATGGCGACAAAATCGCCGGGGAAAAATTTCCAGGTCGCCTAAAGAATGGCACATTTATTTCCAATTCATCTTCAAACGTTAAAGAGAAAGGACCGGGAGGCTGGAAAAGGTCGCTAAGGAGGAAAGTTAGTTTTAGTCAGCGACGTTGCGTAAATTTAATGAGTTTGGTTTTTTTAAAATGTTTTTATTACGTTACGAACTTCTTAGTCCAAAGTGAATGCATGTTGTGAAGTTCTTTTCCTTTACTTTCATGAAAATAGAGTAGAATTATTTTCTCTTCCTAATCCACTTGAATAGTGCGGACCTATGAGGAAACAGCCAGAGATTACTCGTTTAAATCATCGGTGACCCCTATTTTTTAAAGACAAGAATCACTTGCTCTCCTTACAATCTACAAAGTATGATAAAATGAAAAAAATCGTAATGTCAGAAGTTATCTTTTTATTATTATTTTTTTCTTTCCTTGTGTCCTGAGTTCCGGAAGTAGTTACAACAGGTAGCGCTTGCGAAAACGCTCGTTAAGGTTTAACTCTATTGTTTACGACATTCCCAGCGGCATCTTATTGCATGTTATTATCTAAAAAACCCACTCTTTCTATGCACAGAAACCTTCACTCTAACATATTATTTTTATGATTTTCGACGGATCAGTAAATGAGGCTACATCCCGTTATGATGGCCTATCTATCGAAATTAGGGCATTTTCCCCTTGCGTTTTTCTCCTAAACAAAGTCGGTGACTCCCCATGTATTGTCCAGGTAATAGTGCCCTTTACCTGGACAATACAACATTCTTCTTAAGAAGTATTCATAATTTTCTACATTCTCATCACTTTGCAATGTACGTTTTTATTGAAATTCTCTCATCGATTTCTTATCATTCATTTTACCCGTCGAAGACTGCAGTTCGGGCAGTCGAAAGCTCGTAGTTTTTAATCATTTTAGCCAGAGATCGTTTTTTAAATTTTAACTATGTTTCATCCTGGCTGCGGCTCTTCAATATTTTCAAAAATATTGAACATCGTCATTGTATTTACATCCTTTCATTCTTTCAGTTAACGGGGTCGCTTTAAAAATACAAACAACAGATCTGCATATTTGTGGTGATCGAGCGCATTGATGAAACTATTATTGATCAAGTCGCACGATACAGTTCCAGAAAATGAATCAATCCGAGAAAGGAATAGAGCGTTTTCATATGACGTCATGGCGGCCATGTTGGTAATCCAAAACAAAGGAATGGCGGCCATGGTGGTGTACCAAATTAATCCTCCGGGAATTGAACTCTATTTTTATGCAAATAGTTTGTTTTGTTTTAGTATTCCAATATGGCTCCTGGTCACGCGAGTGAAAACGCTCTAATGTGAGCACCCGCTTCTTTCAAGTGAGCGTTGCGTGACATCGCCAAAAATGCATATGGTTGATGAGAAGACTAGCCAGAAGTATGAGTGATGCTATTTATCAAAACTTCGGCAAGCTGTGTAGTGCTGTTTTTTATTTTATTATTATAATTTATTTTATTTTATTTTTTTATTTATTTTTTTTTTCCCAGGAAACAGACGTTGCAATTTGTCCTTGGTTCGTACATAATTGCTAATCGATATAACAATTCTTTTGTCTTGAGCCATTTTAGTCCGGTGTAAAAAGACTGCTCTCGTCAATAGTATCGATTCTCAAACCTCTGCTGGCGGATAATAGTTGGATCAATAGAACATGTAAATGTGACAATAAGCTTAAGACCCAACTCAACCCTCCCACAACAAGCAAAAAAACATCAAATTGCTTCTGGGATGCATCTAGATTAAACTTGCATTTGATGCAAAACTTCTATTCTCAGTAAAAATGTCAAATAATTAACGGATCTGAATGTCTCAACGAAGGGAAGGCAGCTCAAACACACTC
The DNA here is from genome assembly GCF_036669925.1 of Montipora capricornis. Classification (NCBI taxonomy): domain Eukaryota; kingdom Metazoa; phylum Cnidaria; class Anthozoa; order Scleractinia; family Acroporidae; genus Montipora; species Montipora capricornis. Next base: position 47,799,518 of record NC_090895.1, on the reverse strand, counting down.
CCTAATTTCTGATTACTGCTAGTTTCTAGATATAAGTAATGTCAAAGTGGCAATGAGGAGAAGGGTAACAGAACACTTCATATCGCTTATCAAAATCGGTTAGCATGTAATTAGGGTCATTCCTGGACATGCCCAGTGAGTATTTCCTTACCTTGTGTTTTATTAAGAGACACGCAGTTTCCGTTCCCAGGATTCCCGTAAGTTGCATAATGTGCCATGAACCCTGGAGCTGAAACAGAGGAACCAGCAACGAATCGAACATGCAGGACATTGCTCGTGCTCCAAACACACCAGGGACGTTGATAACCACAGCGTTTTATTTGTATGGAACTCGATCGATAGTTTGTGTCATATACTTTGACGTAGTCATGTAAACAGTGACTTCCACTATATTCTAGATAAAAGTAAGAAAACTGCAAGTAAATGTAACTGCCTGGTGTTACAGTAATAGACCAGGTCCAGTTCAGGTTATGTGGGTAGCTGGCTGGATAATTCGGACTTGAGAAGGTTCCTTGAAGATCAGTCAAGTTGTGTGCACACGACCCTAGGAAAAAGAAGAGCTTTTTGTTAGTCTTTCATATATAGAGAAGGACTAGCTAAAGCGTATTTGTTTCCTACCCAAAATTTCATTCTTCTCAATTGCTCAATTGCCAGGGAATAATCAAGCAACTACCAAAAACAAAAAAATTCAATCTAGGATACAGAAGTTTTAAAATTAAAAACTTTTGTAACATTATACATCGACGACTTCAGTATTGATCTTAAAGAATACGCTATGGCAGATTTTGACAGGTAATCTTGTCTTAGTTTAGTATGTATAAATTATCACTTACTAAACATCATCCGAGATTTAGAGGATTAGCTACAACATGCGTAAACACCGATGTGCATATAACAAAGAAACAATTGATATAAAACTATAGAAATGCATTTTGGTTGTTGTGGTTAAAACAAAAGCCAAGAGGAAGAAACATCAGTCCAGAAACAACCTTGCTCTAAATCCATGGTGATCATGTTAAAAAAATAACCATCTTAAGTGAGTGTCAACATTATCATTGACCAAAAAAAAGTCTTGAAGAATGATTCTAATATTTTTGATTGAATTTTTCCTCAGGATTGCACCTAATCTAAGATGCACGCAGATATTTATAAGCGTCATGCAGTAAGTGTCCCCTTAAGCCTAAGCGTCACTTATGTATCTACAACAATCCAGTGAACAATAGCTTTCGTATTATTATAAAGTTAGGATAATCGCAATTGCTTTATGTTTACTTCAACAGTAGAAACTTTGTGATTGTTATCGCGTTTATTGCGTTCGAGCGAAGCGAGACGCTTACTAATCGTGTCGATTTGAGCATTTTCGTGTGACTAACTACTCGCCTCGATCTGATGCGAGAGGCCTTGTGCCCACGCGTCGTGAAATAACGAAGAAAATGTTGCAGGCTCAGAACATGTGCTCGATTTGCTCGCGTTCACCTGCGCTGCCTGCGACTTAGCATAATAATAATAATAATAATAATAATAATAATAATAATAATCATAATACTTCAAATTAACAGTAAGAAAGAAGTTTACAGTAAAATTTGAAATAGGAAGACCTTGAGGTTATCCCTATAATGGTCTCCTGGGCGATCGAATTTTTCATGTCTGTAAAAATAAATTTATACTTATAAAATTCCTGCTTACAAATTTAAAATATTGAAAATAGTTAAAAATAGTAAAGGGTGCTCGTGTGTCCTTAGGATTTGCATTCTCTTAAAAATTAATGAATATTCATAAGTGTTTTCAGGTGGCTTTTGAAGCCTTTTACACTAGTTCCTCTTTCAAATACATGGTTAGGTAAGTTGTTCCAAGGCCTTATGAAAAAGGAATACTTAAAGCAATTTACCCTAGCTGATTTCGTGTGGATCTTGTATTGATGGTTGGCTCTTAGTTGTTTTACTCCTACATGGCTCAAAATAGTCATTAAAATCTAAGCCATTTAGGCCGAAAACAATCTTGTAGCATTCAATCGACGACAAATACTCTCTTCTATGTTCTAAAGAGTTCCAATTTAACATTTTACAACGCTCTTCGTAAGGCATCTCGCGAGGTTTTTGTCCGAATGCAATTCGTGATGCTCTACGTTGAATTTTTTCGATAGATGAAATGTCTTTTACTAAACATGGAGCCCATACCGGACATGCATGTTCTAAAATTGGTCTTAATAGTGACTTATATAGCATAGAGAAAATTACAATGTTATTGCGGCTAACTGTGCGTTTTAACAAGCCTAGTACTCTATTTGCTTTGTTTACCGTAAGATCTACATGATACGACCAAGTTAGTTCACTTGACATGTTAACAACCAGATCCTTATATGAATTTACAGATTTTAATAACTTGTTAGATAAGTAATATGAGTGTTTGGTTTTGTCCTTCTTTTGCGTTATTCTCATTACTTCACACTTCTTTGTATTAAATTTGACTTGCCAGTCCGTTGCCCATCTGTCCAAAGAATCCAAATCAGACTGTAAGATAGTAATATCGCTTGGGTTGGTTAGTTCCCGGTAAATCTTTGTGTCGTCAGCAAATAACTTTATAGTCGATTTAACAACTTCTGGTACATCGTTGACGTAGATCAAAAATAAGATAGGCCCTAAAATGGTGCCTTGTGGAACTCCCGAAGTGACTGGAGACCAATCAGAATGGATGCCGGGTATTACGACTCTTTGTTTTCTGTTTGCCAGAAAGTTCCTTAACCGTCGGAGAAGCGATCCGCTACTGACCATATCGATTTAACTTCAGAAGTAAACGCTCATGAGCTACGCTGTCAAATGCCTTAGCTAGGTCTAGGAAAATTGCATCCGTAGCTTTGGAGTTGTTTCTTGATACTGCCCAGTCATTGTAGCAGCTAAAATAGCCAAACTGGTTTTCATTTAAAACTTGATGGTGTAACCAGAATGCTGATATTCTCGAACATATGATTTTCTCGGCTACTTTGCAGATAATACTCGTTAAGGAGATTTGGCGGTAATTTTCTTTCTGGTGTTTGTGACCTTTCTTATAGATTGGTGTTATGTTTGCAATTTTTCAATTCACTGGTAGTAAACCAGAGGAAAAGGACTTGATGAACATTTTACATAACGAGGTAGACAATTGTGGTGCGCATTCTTTCAGGATGCGAGGTGAGACATGTCAAGCCCTGGGGACTTATCATGTATATTAAGTGCCTTCAGGTGTTTTTCCACTTCATTTGCAGTACAATAGATATTGCATAATCCATCGTTTCCTCTGTTTTCGAAGTGAGGTAGATCATTTTCTTCTTGGGTAAATACGGATGAAAAATACAGGTTCATTCGCTGTGCAATACTTTGGTCGTCGGTGATTTCCTCTTCTCCTTCTTTTAGCAAAACTTTTGTCCCCTTGCGTTTGAATTTATGTAATTCCAGAACGGTTTTGGGTTGTTGTCGAATTTCAGATTTTTTGCAAGGTCTTCAAGGTATTGCCATTTCGCGGAGGTACATTTCTTTTTCAAAGCGTCGTTCAAGGCTTTGTAAGCAGTCCATGTTTCTACCCTTCCTAATCTTTTTGCTTTTTTGTATAATTTTAGCATTTCTCTTTGGGTTTTTCTCCCCGAGTAAAATTGTGTTTATTTATTGATATTTAGCAACAAGTTAGTTTGTTTCGGAGCCGCTTTTTTCGCTCTTCCCAAAGAAACGGCTGCTCACATTCGAGTCTAAAACAACAAAAAAGGTAAGCCAATTAAGTGTGACGAAAACCATTCATCGCGATTTCTAGCAGCCCCATGTAGATATTTCAATTAAAACGCCGAAAAAATCTCGACCGCCCAAGAAAAAGCATTATTTTCGGCGGCCATAGTCCCCGATTATTTGCGACAGTATATAGTACTAGAAACTGTTGTGCATTTGCCGGGTTACTGGTCGCAGACCGAATCTGTGTTTTGACCTGGGCAAAACCTCATCTACCGTAACAGAAAGCCTTACTATTGCCTATCTTTTAAACAGACGCGGTCAGATTTTGAGAACAATTTTGTTTGCTTCGGTTTCAGCTCTGTTTACATAGTTACATAGTGGCAGTTTAGAATACGTGAAATTGCGCGTACGGGAAAAAAATGACTTTGAAGAAAATAAAAATATTGAATAATGCCATTATATTTACATCCTTTCATTCTTTCAGTTAACACGGTCGCTTTGAAAATACAAACAACAGACCTGCATTTTTGTGGTGATCGAGCGCATTGATGAAACGGGAGGTATTATTGGGCGAGTCGCACGGTACAGTTCTAGAAAATGGAAATGTAGCTGTGATTGCCTTAGTCTCCTTCGCAGCCGCTCGGGCCGGAGTCAGCAACGCTCCCCATCCCCACGTGGGGAAGGGGAGCGTTGCGTGACTCTGGCCCGAGCGGCTGCGAAGGAGACTATGATTGCCTCAGTCCGAGAAAGGAATCTGGTTTCAATGTGCGCAGCCGTTTCTTTTGTGGGAGTGTTGCGTGACATCGCCAAAAACGGTTGAGAAGGAAACTAGCAACAAGTATGATTTATGCTATTTGTCAAAACTTTGAAAAGCTGTGTAGTGCCGTTTTTTTTGTGTGTTTTTTATTTTTATTTTTAGGAAACAGATGTTGCATTTCGTCCTTGGTTCGTACGCAATTGCTAATCGATATAACAATTCTTTTGTCTTGAGCCATTTTAGTCCGGTATATAAAAGTCTGCCCTCGTCAACAGTATCGATTCTCAAACCTCTGCTAGCAGATAATAGTTGCATCAACAGAACATGTAAATGTGACGATAAACCAAAAACCCAACACAACCTCCACGCAGCAAACAGACAAACAAACAAACATCATTATGTCTCTGTGATCCATCTAGATTAAAGTGACATTTGATGCAGGACTACTATGCTCAGTAAAAATGTAAGATAATTCATGGATGTGAATATCTCAACGAAAGGAAAGCAGCTCAAAAACATTCCGAATCTGTGATTACTGCTAGTTTCTAGATACAACAGAAGTAATGTCAAAGTTGAGGAGAAGGGTAACAGGACACTTCATAACGCTTATCAAAATCTGTTTGCACCTAATTAGAGTCATTCCTGGACTTGCTCAGTGGGTATTTTCTTACTTTGTAGAGACACGCAATTTCCATTTCCAGGATTCCCGTAAGTTTCATAATGTGCCATGAACCCTGGAGCTGAAACAATGTGATCAGTAACAAATCGAACATGCAGGACATTGCTCGTGCTCCAAACACACCAAGGACTTTGATAACCACAGCGTTTTATTTGAAAGGAACTCGATGGATAGTTTGAGTCAGATACTTCCACGAAGTCATATGAACAGTGTTTTCCACCATATTCCAGAGAAAACTTAGAAAACTGCAAGTAAATGTAGCTGCCTGGTGTTACAGTAATAGACCAGCTGCAGTTCAGGCGATGTGGGTAGCTGAATGGATAATTCGGACTTGAGAAGTTTCCTTGAAGATCAGTCAAGTTGTGTGCACACGACCCTAGGAAAAAGAAGAGCTTTTTGTTAGTCTTTCATACATAGAACAGGACTAGCTAAATTTGTGTGCACACGACCCTAGGAAAATAAAAAAAACACTGTCAGTTTTTCATATACGGAGAAGGACTAGCAAAAGTATATTTGTCTGCTACCCATAATTTCATTCTTCTCAATTGCCAGGGAAAAATCAAGCAACTTCCAAGAACATAAAATTACGAAACAAAAGTTTGAAAATGGGAAACTTTTGTAACATGATACATCGACGACTTCAGTATTGGTTTTATAGAATATTCTACGTCAGATTTGGACAGGACTAATTAATTCAGCCTGAGTTTAGGATGTATCAATTATCACTTAATGAGCATCATCCGAGATTTCTAATTAAATGACTAGCTACAACATGCGTAAATACCGATGTGCATAACAAAGAAACAATTGATATAAAACCATAGAAATACATTTTTCCTCAAGATTGCACCTAATCTAAGATGCACGCAGATATTTATAGGCGTCATGCAGTAAAAGTGCCGTTAAGCCTAAGCTTCAACTATGTAGCTGCAACAATCCAGTGAACAATAGCTATCGTATTATTTGTTTGGGTAATCACAATCGTTTTACGTTTACTTCAACAGTAGAAACTATATATGTGATTGTCGTCGCACTTATTGCGTTCGAGCGAAGCGAGACGCTTACTAATCGTGGCGATTTGAGAATTTTCGTGAGACTGATTACTCGCGCCGTGACGTAAGGAACAAAATATTGCAGGCTCAGAACATGTGCTTGATTTGCTCGCATTAACTTGCGCTGCCTTCGACTTAGCTTGGAGCGCCTTTTATTTTTGTTTGAGTTTTTCTCCGTGAGTGAAATTGTGTTTATTTATTGATATTTAATAACAAGTTTGTCTCTTTCGCAGCCATTTTTGCGATGTCACGCAATGCTCCCACCAAAGAAACTGCTGCTCATATTCAAGCCAAATTCCTTTTCTATTGTTCATTGTGCGAAAGGTCTGTTAAAACAACACAAAAGGTAAGCAAATTAAGTATGACGAAAATCATTCATTGCTATTTCTGGCAGCCCCATGTGTAGGTATTTAGATTAAAACGCCAAAAAAATCTCGACCGCCCATCAAAGAGTTTTTAAATTCGGCAGCAATAGTACCCACATATTTGCAACAGTATTGCCGGCATTTCCCGGGTTACTGGTCGCAGATCGAGTCTGTGTTTTGACCTAAGCAAAACGGCGTCTACCGTAACAGAAAGCTTTACTATTACCTATCTTTTTAACAGCCGCGGTCAGATTTTGAGTACACTTTTGTTTGCTTCGGTTTCAGCTCTGTTTACATAGTTACATAGTAGCAGTTGAGAATAGAGGAAAATAATAAAAATATTGAATAATGTCCTTATATTTACATCCTTTCATTCTTTTAGTTAATGCAGTCGCTTTGAAAATACAAAGAACGGACCTGCATTTTTGTGGTGATCAAGTGCATTGATGAAACTAGAGGTGTATTGGTTGAATCGCACGATACAGTTCCAGAAAATGGAAAGCCTACCCTGGTCAGTAGTATCGATTCTCAAACTTTTGCTAACATATATTAGTTGGATCAATAGAACATGTCAATGTGACGTTAAACTAAAAAACCAATACAACAAACAAACAAACAATAGATTAAATTGGCATTTGATGCAAGACTACTATCCTCCGTGAAAAATGTAACATAATTAACGGATCATACTATCTCAACGAAAGTAAGGCAGCTCAAACATACTCCCTAATCTCTGATTACTGCTAGTTTCTAGATATAAGTAATTTCAAAGTTGAGGAGAAGGGTAAGAGGACACTTGGTAAGGCTTATCAAAATCTGTTTGCATCTGATTAGGGTCATTCCTGGACATGCTCAGTGAGGATTTTCTTACTTTGTAGAGACAGGCAGTTTCCGCTGCCTGGATTCCCGTAAGTTGCATAATGTGCCATGAAGCCTGAATCTGAAACAGAGGAATCAGTAACGAATCGAAGGAGCAGATCTCAATGGCAACTAGATTGTCACTGACTGATGACGCGCTATTCGCCCCAAATCGAATGCAAGCTATTGGAGGGGGACATTGGGGTGTATTAGAAACCGCAAAACCGAAGAAAAAATCATCCAAAACCGTAAAACCGCAAAAAATTTCGGCCAAAACCGAAAACCGCATACAAAATTGTCAGAAAACCGATACAATGGTGACAAGTGCGGCGTACAGAGCAAACTCCACTAACACTTTATTTCATCAAAGTATTTGTGAATGTCATGGACTTGTCTAAAGCCTTCATATCTTTTTGTACCCGCTAAAATCATAGGCTTTATTTCTGCCGCTCTCTCGAGCCCGGACTTTGTGGGCTCAGTTTCCTTAAAGCAGCTGGTAATGGAGGCAAGTTAACTTAGGAGAATTTGCACACAAGTCCTCTCTAAAATTGCATTTTGCAATCGCAAAAAGCTATAGCTCTGGAAGCTCCCCCCCGGGGAGGAGGACTCCCATATAAAATGGGGAGGCTTGCTCGTCGGAAATTTTACATTAAACCCTTAAAGGAGACCAATCTGGGCGTAGCCCAGGCGTTTTTCGACCCCTAAAAGAGACCATATTATAACACAGAAAAATAAAAAATACAGCGACTTTTAATGATGGCAAAGACATTATCATCTAATACTTTCACTTGCGTGAAGAAATATAAAAGTGTTAATATACACTTTTATATTTCTTCGCGCGCAACCCTAAAGGAGATTTTCACGGCTACATACGATTGCGTTTTGCCCAAAACACCCTAAGTTACACCAAAATCCGAAATTTACACCCCTAAGCGAGACGACGAGCATCCCTCCCCCTTTTTGTATGGAGTCTCACCGCCCTTCCATATTGCGACGTTGCACCAAAGAGAAAATTCGTCGATGTCCCTAATTCATCTTGCTGGTCCTGGGAATTAATGTCATCTGCACTGACTTCGTCACTACTTTCATCAAATTCTTGCTTGTCTTTATCAGAGTCACTAGCTTCTCACTCATTTCATACTCGTTCAGATCTTCATGGGGTCCTTCATCTTCATCCACTCCGCACCAACTCGGGCGTCATTCGACACGCGTGATCCCCTACCGTGAAATTTAATTAGTTTGTCACGCATTCCTCTCAATAACTTTGGCGTTTCGCGGCTATAGTGTTTTTTCATGTGACGTCTCCGGGAATTGAGCTCTATTATCACTCAAACGTTTTCTTTTGTTTC
>NC_090895.1:47743387-47763387 GCF_036669925.1 Montipora capricornis | reverse complement strand
ACCATACATTCGTCCTTTCACCCCCTGAAAAGATGTAACAAAGACAAAAATTAATATCATAATGCTAAATCTCAGCCAGTTAGTGTAACAGTGTAATGTGCATGAAGGGGGGTTTCAATAAAATTTGAAGTTGGCAGCTTAATTATTTGAGTAAAGTATAACCAACTCTTGTCATGAATTTACTGATCAGAATCATTACATGTATTTTGGTTTGAAAGAATCTGTCTTTAGCTTTACTTCAATTGAGGGAAAAAGTATCTAACTTTTCTGAGTGGAGTGACAGCTGTCAGTACTTTGAGATCAATGTGCCTGTAAGAGATTTAATTTATTTCTAAGATAAAATTTCGAGAAGGGATTTTCACATTGCAATCACGCAAAGATTGCTCCCTCAGGGGCTGACAATTCATTGGCCAACTGAGAATTTACTTGATAACTAACCAATCACAATGCTGGTTTGTACCTCTCTTTGCACTGTATTTACCTCTTTTCTGCACAGTATTACTGTTGCGACCTTAATTACACTCTCAGCGCATTGTTGTAAACCGTTCAGTGACGATATTATTATTTTCTGGCGGGGAAAGCGAACCTTTCATTTTTAGAAAAGATCGTGCTATCTTAAGAAACATGATGTAATGTTAAACATTTCTAGAACATTCTGAGATCGAGTTGATAGGTGGCAGTTGCACGAAAATATTAATACTACATGTATTTAAAGTCTTTCCGTTTTTACTGTCTCAATGTTTTGAGTATAAATTAAACTGTTAAAATTGCCAGCTGTGTTTTGCGGAGTCTCTCAAGATTTTTAACAATTTCCTAGAACTGCTTTTCAATTCGCCAATCAGAATGGAGAAATGTTTCTAATAGTTAAGAGTCTGATGTAACTATATTATTTTTAAAGGTACACTGTACACTGTATTTACATGTAAAAATTGCCCCAGACAATAGCTTTGAGATGTGTGTACATGCATCTAAGTAAAGCATACCCCTGGTCTTGCTGGTGTTTATCTCGTACCATAAATAAGACTATGAGAAGCAGTATAAGACCTGTGAATACAATTATTATGGGCCTTTTGCAGCTTGTGATCACATGATACATCTAAAACAAAGCAACTTAATCGTTCGATGCTGATCAAGAGTTTGGTCAAACTGATCCGTTTATAAATTTTCCTAAACTATTTGAATGGTACATGTACATGTATGTAGGCAGTTCGTTTGGAAATAGTGATGATCCATTCGTGCGAACCCTTCACACAATTTCAAAACTGTTCGTTACCCATTCAGTGTCCGTGCATTTTCAGCTGTTAAAGTATCCATTTTGCCTTTCACAGTCACATTCCCCAAGGTCCAAACTGTTGTTACTAGCTTGCTTGTTGGTTTTTTAACAGGACCTTTCCATAGGACCCATTCCTCAATGCAAAAAATAAAAATAAAAAATGAAACATTCCAACATTAACATATGTGAGAGGTCTATATCCCCCCTCCCCCCCCCCCCTTTACACCACACAACTCACAAAGGAGGCGCACTGCACAGAAAGGCTGTTGCAAGTTTACTCTGCCTGTAAATTGCTCATCGAAAAACAGCATGTACAACTGTAATTATTGAATAAGAATTGAATGGAGCTCAATGTCCTTTCAATCAAATTGCATACTGCAATACAATACAAATTATATTAACTAATAAAGTTATGTAACATTACTTTATAGTATGGCAATCAAGTTCATAAGCAATCTCTCATCTAGTCCTTAAAAACAAGAGCCTGCTTTTTCTTTGGTCAGCAACAAGAACAAGAACCAAAGACGGAAGTCTGGTAATCATACATTTTCATCTCCTCTTTAGAAATTAATTTTGAAAAAAATGATGTTGGTGCGGTTTACTTTTAAAATCCATTAATGGGCTACACACATTTTGGCTTTAGCCATGCAGACACGTACTGTTCTAAAGGAGAACGTTTTTCCCATTTAGAAAAGTTTTGATGTAAATTAGACTTATCAACTTGAAGGGTGCCTTAATAAGGTGATAAGGGTGATAAGTTGATAAGGGTGACTTAAGTTATCAACTTGAAGAATTAGCATTACCTACCTGTTGAAGTCATTACTGATTCTGACAGCTCCCCATCTTCGTCACTGTCATCACCATCCTCATTCTCCTCCTCCTCCTCCTCAACATCATGATCATCATGATCATCATCATCATCATCAATACCAGAGTCAACTGCAAGAAGATATCAGCTAGTGTATTAAAAACCCAAGGCCACCAATTTAACAAAAAATAAAAGCAGGCAACATTGTCAATAATTTGAATCTCATCTCCTTGCCCTTGCAGAGACAAATAAAATTATGGGAAGCAAAAAATTAAAGAAAATTGTCTCTTGGAAGTTGTTTTACTTAAATATCTTGCAGCAGCAATGACAAGATTTATTGAGAAACATAGTGAACCCATGTTTAGTATCTAGAGTTGAGTTTGAACCCCCCATGTGGTGAGGATCACGGTTGTATTGGGTTGAGGAGTTCTGTGTGATGAGCATAATTATAGTTTATCATCCTTATCCTTGTCCAGTTCTACTAGAGAGCATTTGCAGATATCATCACAAGAGCATCATAACAGCTGTCTTATATGTACATGTTCCAGCAAAAGTGGCTGCCTTGCATTGGCAGCAATGTCTCTAAAAGGGCTTTATGGTGTATATGTACATGTATAAGGCCACCTAAGCAGAAACAGCGGCACCATAAGTCAAAAATGGACCTTGCAGAGTGCTCGAACATGTAGATGTAGATGAAGATCACATGTCATTAATGATTTAGGGATCCTAAGTATTTTAATGAGCTTAAATGCAGTTTAACTGAGTTGACAACAAAGAGCGACTGCAGTCAATTGCTGTCAGTGGTTTGGTTATATTTGTGCATGCATTGCATTCCTTGTGCTTTACATGGTACAGTTTATTCATTGGTGTGGTGGGAAGAAGGAGCAGTTTGTGTGGAGCCTTTAGAAAGTTCAATATTACATTGACTCGAGAAGACGGTAATATTCACCCTGGATTTTTATGTCGTGACCCATGTGCCGTGCCAAGCAGTCTAATTCTTCAAGGTCAAACAATTGAGAAACAGTAGCAATATATTTTCTTCAAGCAAGTGCTTGTGATGGCCTCATGATTTTTTAAATTTAAAGGCCTTGTTCATGGGTCACTCTATTCAGGAAGTCCCAAGGACGCAGGTGGCTATAACTGAGCTTCGACTTGGCCTTGCAAAAAGGTAGGGATTTCTTGGGTTAATTCCTACTGCTTCCCTCTTCTCCACTAGTAAAAGCATTGCTGTCTTAACTTCTTTTGTCAAAAGAACTGGCACCTTGTGCCCCCTCTTTCTCCTTATCTCCACCATATCTAACCTGAAGGAAATGCAGAGTTATGGCTCGAGTTAGCTACAGTACAACATGTATGTCACATTCATGAAATTGCTTCAAATACACTGTGGATGTCTTTATAGCACTAAGCAACCTCATGTCTGTCTGTTAATACTAGTATAATTATTATCAGCTTGAATGCAAGAAAATTTTCAATGCAAATAATTATGTTTCAGTTTTCAAATAATTAGTGAGAGTACTGACTGCCTTTAGCACAACTCTCAATAGGCTGTAAAGTGTTGTACTTGATTAGTCTGGTCTGTTCTCAAATGATGAAACTTGGAGCTTTGCTGCCTCTCCTCCACGTCTCTTGTTAAAAATAATGAGGAGGTTAAGGGTCGCCACTGCTAACTCCTTCCATACGTGTAAGTTAGAAGCCTCTTCTAAAGACCTTGTTAATACTGACAGTTGGTCCAATAGGTACTTTCTCAAAATTTCCAAATCATTGGTGACAGGGAGTAGCTCAATCTTGTTAAACTTTCTTCTTTGAAGTGCTGACAAGGAGTGGTGGCTGATGTGCTCATTCCATTCAGAAGACATCAGCTTCTCCAGATTTTGTTGATCGGGCAGAAGGTCATTGTCCTTTTGTCTGAGAGCCTTTCCAGTCAATACGGCAGCACATTTTCTTATGGAATGGCCCAGCTTCAATGCCAAAGAAGGAATACCCATTGCACTTGTTTTTCCAGATTCAGATCAAAACCGCATACTGATTTTACTGATGTTCCAGACCAGAACTTTCAGTACTTGACGTCTCTCTGAGGTCTAGATCTCAAGTAGTCTTGCTAACTGCCTCATGCCTTAAGACACCTCATGGAGTCGCTCACTACCAACTTTTTCAGCCAAATGAGTTCCACACTTTAGAATCAAATCATCATGTCTGGCAGCAATTGTAATCTCATCAGATTCCATAGACGCAATGGTCTCATTAAGGAAGACTGCACTGACTTGGCTTCTGAGATAGCAAGAGTAATCTGCTTTGTTGTTGTCAATTTTTTTTGACCTGTGTTCTTCACCTTCATCTTCCCCACCTTCTTTGATCTATTTAAAAGAGCACTGTCTTGTTGTGCCACCAAAGCTCATTGTGCCGCACAAAACCGTAGCAGTGGGTGCAAGGCTAGAACTCATCTGGTGATATGGCCTCTGATTCAATCTGGCATCTCATTTCTATCAGCTACAGTGTAACAACATTTGTTCGAAGGACTTCAGTGTTATGATGAAAATTCCCCAGCAGCCTCAGTCTTTCTAGTTCCCTTAAATTCCTTTCAGTTGACTTTACTGGGAAAGCCAATGCCTTTACCATTTCACTCTCCTTTGCATGAACTGCCTGGTAGTGTGGAGCTACATGTATCTTGGGGAACAGCTTCTTACAGGAATAGCATGCCTGCCTTTTGTCGTATATTCTGGTATTGTGCTGACTGTCTTTCTAGCTGTTGACATTATCAATGTAATAAAACAACTAGTATAGACAGGGCTCGACATTGCGACTCACTGGTCGCCAATGCGACCAAAAATCAAGCGTTGGCGACTAGATTTTTAGAGCTAGTCGCCAGTGGGCGACTAACCTTCACCTTTTTCCTTCATCCTTTTAACCTCAAAGGCAAATCAACCGTAGTTTTGGATAAAATGCACGATTTATGCGCACAGAAATAACAAAACAAACCTACGACTCTTCTGGCTCTTCGATCTCCATCAGGGGCACCCAACGTCAATTTTCGGAAAATATCTGTTCGGAAGACGATTTGAGATCTAGAATTTTCGGAACATTTGTTCTAAAATTTCTGGCTTCCCTGCCTGTCCTAGGATTTTCGAACATCTACAAAATGTATAATTGCCCATTTTTAACGGATTTTTGTCCTAAAAAGGTCACCTAGATTTTTCGGGAGCCTTTTTTCTGGCTGAAATTTTCGAAAAGGTAAGTTTTGATCCTTATAATGTTCGGAGCACTAGACTTTCAGCTGGGAAATCCGAACAGATGAAAAAATTTTAGGGGATAAAAATATGCCTCTATCTACCGTTTAAATCCAAAATACGTTTAAAAACTGTATGTTTAAGTGGTTTTGAACTAAATTCTCGTTGGGTGCCCGTGATCTCCATGTTTCATAATCGAGCGCCATGTTTGATTCAGCAGCTGGTATTGCGGGCGCACTAAACAACACGTGCAATCATTGAAGCGTGAAGTTCACAACGAAGCCTTGGCTTTTTAGCGCTGAAAATATGGAAAACTGGTGATTGTTTATGTTCAGGTTCGTCTATTTATGTAAGCTATAGACTCGATGTTACATGGAAACTTAACAAAAGCGGAGGAAGCACAGGAAACGTGACTAAAGCTGCTTTCACATTGATTATTTACCTCGTAATGCGTAATGATATGTTTTACGAGCCCTTGCTTCCTTTTAAGTTTTAGTATCTCAGTCTTAGAAGCTTACGTGTACCTAAACTTAGGACTATGAAGAAGATTGCATGTGTACATGATCATCAGAAAAATGAAGAAAAAAATATCAGTGAAAAAAATGGCGACTAAAAGTTGAGATCTGGCGACCAAAATTTTTGGATCAGTCGCCAATTGGCGCCTTACTAAAAACGTTAATTTCGAGCCCTGATAGAGTTTTGATCAGGTTTTTACTGTTTTATTCACATTGAGTGTCGAGCCTGAACCCCCAAAAATTTAAGCACACCTTCATGAAGCACCCACAATCGGGGGAGTAAGAATCTGCAAGTGACTCACTCTCAGCTTGGGAATGGTTACTGTATACTGTATTTTTTTTTAGAAGCAATAGAGGACGTTTTCAGTGTTTCCATAGTCTCATCTAAACATCGGGGAAATTGGGAGAATTCCAGACAGTTATGCAAACCCTCGACTGCGTCTTAATTGGGTTTGCGTAACTGTCCAGAATTCTCCCAACTCGCCCGAGTGTTTAGGTGAGGCTATGGAAACACGGAAAAAAGTCCTCTATTGCTTTTATAAAATATTTCTCAAAGATAATTCGACAAATGAAGGAAAATGCTGGTTTTTTAAAATTCTAAATTGAAACCAATTTTCTTGGTACACACTCATACATGTATTTCCTACCAGCCAATCAAAACGCACGTCTGACTATATACATAACCAACCAAAATTTGTGTGATGTCACAGCCGTGTTTCCATACTCTCATCTAAACACAGCTATTGACAAATGAGATTGCGCGTACTATCCTGGCTAATTATTTTATAAATACATTAATTTTGGCTTGATGTCACAAAATCCTTGTTACATGTAGTTTTGTTTAAGCGCTACACTCTACATCATTACCAGTCAAACAGCAGATACAGACAGAAGTGTACAATTTACATTAAAGTGGACTAAAAGAACCTGTATTATCTATTTGTTGTCAGGAATTTGTGTTTTTGTGAAAACTCTGCACTAAACTCTTGATGTTGACTGTGCTATCGCTTTCTCAGAATTTGCTCTGTTGTACTAGTCATCCCAGCTATATATAATTCAGAAAAAAGAGTAAATTATACAACCTTGTCGCATATTTAAAAAAAAAGCGCAAGTTTACCAAACTGTTAGTTATTTGTCATTGTTTTGTATAGAGGTTATAAGTCATAGTGAAAAAGTGTTTGGCATGTCCAACCTGAGGGAGTTTGAAAGTAATGCTACATGTACATGTATACGTCCGAAATAATACTTGTCTTGAGATTATAGAGACAGCCCTGACAAAAGAAAATTGGCTGTTGGCAAGAGTGCAGGCAGTGTTTTTAAAGGCAATTTTACTGTCACGCATTGCCAAGTAAAATGTAGTTAATGGATCGTGACAATACTATCTGTAGCCCTTTCATGGCGGCTCTGTTTTCAATGTAGCGTTTGTGCCGTCTAGTTGCCAAGGTCAGCAAACACTAAGGATTTATTGTATTTTTGCTTCGAACTTCGCAGCTTTGTTGTCTCTAGCAGGCTACTACGATAAACGGCATTGGCGCTTTTTTCAAAGCTCTATTCACGGCTAAGAGTTGGTACGTGTAACACCAAGTTCTCTGGTAGTACAGCTCTTCCGACTGGCCATGCCAGCAGACATTTGTCTAGCTATAAAAGCATGTGAAAACTATTTAGAGATCACTTATGTTCTGTTGTTCAGCGCAGTTAGCTCTCTTTATGTTAGTGTGGTTACGATTTGATTTTTACCACCCACCCACCCATTGGAGTCGAGATTGGGTCTCGTTGTCTGTCAATAAACTTGGGACACTCCTGTGTGGTGCGGTTAAGTCTGTGCAGCGACTTCCCCCAAGCTTGTTGGCTGCGTTGCCTTTTGAATATCGCCTGCTAACCGATACTCTTGTCCGATCCAGCACGTGCTGTTTTGCATTCAGCTCGTAGTGCTGGGGAGATAAGTGAGGTTCCTTTGTCACACAATCGCCGGAAGTCGCACAGGCTAACCTAACGCAAGGCAGTGCTCCCCCATTAACGCCAACTGGAGTCAATGTTTGATCATAACTAGAAGTTAGCACACAAACATAAGGAACAGAGACATTAATATACCGTTTTGGAGGTGCATGATAGCATTACGCCCTGGTAAAGGAAGCCTTTTTTACAATTATATTACAGCTGTATGTCAAACTGAAATGGAGCAGATCAGCTCATTGACATGCAGTCTTCAGTGTGTTTTTCATGGCGGTTTCTTAATTCTTGTTTCTTGTCAAATATATAAATGTATTTCATTACTTTACGACTTTGGTGCACAATGAGCAAACCCCTTCAAAAAAGTACACAATACCAGGCTGCACTATAAGCCTGCTTTTGTCTAAAATAAAAATCCTTGATGAGAACCTGATCAGTCATTTAAATATGACTCTCACCTGCAGATGGAGATTCTTTTGATTTTTTCTGTGATGTTTACTTGATTCATCATCCTGTTGATCAGAATTAGTGATCAGTGCTGGATGGATTGAGGAAAAATGTTAGCTCAGTAAAATATTGCATCGGGGCTGCTACACTGGGGAAACAGTTTAAAAGTGATATATTGTTGTTAATTAGTAATGTAAACAATCAGTCTTTGCACTGGTGAGTCGTAGTAATAAATTGGGTTAACCAGGAACCAGTTATTTGAAAGTTTATAGTTAGTACCAGTAACTGCCTATAAGGTTCACATGTAACACATTCAAGTAATGGAAGATTCACAGAAAAAGGAATTTGAAATGTTATGTATTTGAAGGTAAAATAGGTATTTGTAGACTTTATGCTTCGATGTATTCTGCACATAAACAAATATCTGTTCAAGATTCTCTTTAATAGTTAATATTCCTTGACAGGCTTCTCACCGTTCAGAGAGTCTGCGTCCACATTTCTATCTTCATTTCTCGATAGCTTCAATAGACGAAGCGAAATAATAAACATGACAGACTGAGTGACCCACACTACTGTATTTTATCTTTTCTCCTGCCCTTAACATTCCAGAAACAGAACTCTATTTCTTTTTTTTTTTGGAAATAGTGTCTTGTTGGGGGATGCAGGTTCCAACTGATACAGATCATTGAGGTTTTGGTACTAGAGTTGGTATAATTATAGCTACATGTACGCTGTAGCTAGCTGTGTACTCATCATTTCTATTTTGAGGTGCAATTTTTATTCTGCAATTGCCAAATTATTTTATCACTGTAACAGTAATTATAATAAAGAACTGTTGCAGTAATGTTGTTGTTGTTGTTGTTGTTGTTGTTGTTGTTGTTGTTGTCAAAAACAAGAAGAAGATCTGGCTATTTTTAGTTGTCGTGATCATAACAAAATGTAGTAAATTCTCACCAGTTAATGTACATGTATTCAGGACAAAAAAATCTGGCTATTTTTAGTTGTGATGACAAAATGTAGTAATAATTCTTCTTGAGCATCAGATATTGTACATGTATTCAGAAACACCAAGTGTTGATTTGGCTAGAGTTCCATCTGAGGGGGGAAAGGAATTTCAGTCTTGACCTGTTGGAATGTGACCTGTGTTTTAGACCTGCCTTGTGGGAGTTGATTTAACTTTCTAGATGGTTGCTGTTATTTAAAAAAAAGCACAAAATTAACAAACTTCTAATGGACAAAACAGTGTTTGATCAGTCTGTCATTTCTTGGAGGTGAATTCTAAGTAAGTCAGGAAGAAGGATAATGTAAATGACAGTGAGAGAAAACTGGGTTTCATAACCACATGTTTGTGTTGCATACTGGTATGTTAACAACCGACCTACATGTAACCACCTCAAAGGTTGTTCGGTTGAAACAAAAAAAATCTAGTCACACCCAAGATATGTAACTGCATGGCAAATGTCTAAATTAAATGTCATATTTTTTAAGTACATAAAAAAGAGAAACTTGTGCAGGCAAAATGGCAGCTGCTCAATTAGAAGTTTTCCTCTTAAAGCGGTACATGCACATTCTGAAGAGGTCAATAGAGCAACAGAGGTGTTCTTTCAAATGCCATCAACAACGAAAAAAATGCCAACTTGTTTGTAAATTCATTTGATGAAATCTCACTACTGTCCAGTTCCCCCTCAGTATTGAACAACGGTCTAAAAAAGAAAACAAAACAAAACAAACCACACAAAATACAATGTATATTTTAGATACATTTTGTAACACTGAGGTCAAGGACCAAGCCCTTTTCGTAGGTTTTTGACCAGAACAAAAACAAACTCCATCAATTAAGGGACACATGTACTTCAATGAAATAAGTTCCCATCATTTTCCTTTCTCAGAGAAAAAACCAAAACTTTATTGCTCATTCCTTCCTTCTGTTTTTTAACCTTGAGCTCATTTCAAAACATTATGCATTGTACTCAGGATAGTAAAATGATTCACCACAACTAGTAGGTAAAACAAATTAAATCAAAAAATTAGAATTTTTTAGATCCAATAAAGAACTGTTATTGTTGTTGTTGTTGTTGTTGTTGAAGATCTGGCTATTTTTAGTTGTCGATCATAACAAAATGTAGTAAATTCTCATCAGTTACATGTACATGTATTCAGGACAAGAAAATCTGGCTACTTTTAGTTGAATGTGATAACAAAACATAGTAATTTCTCACGAGTTATTGTACGTGTATTCAGAGACACCAAGTGCTGATTTGGCTAGAGTTCACAACCCACAACTTCTGGCACGGTATACATGTACTTTGATGCCCTAACTACAGAGCTTATGCACTTACATTGTACTTCAGACTCACCTGGCTGTCCATCCAAATGGCATACCATAATAATTATTGATAATTATTGATGCCCTAACTGTACAGAGCTACGCTTACATTGTACTGGCTGTCCATCCGAATGGCATACCATAATAATTATTAATAATTATTGATGCCCTAACTACAGAGCTACACTTACATTGTACTTCAGACTCACCTGGCTGTCCATCCGAATGGCATACCAGAATAATTATTGACCCAGGTTCTTGCAGCAGATCTCAGCTAGTTTGTGTGCCTTCTGTACTGTGAAGTTTCTTGGTGTCTCCAGACTTGAGCCGTATGCTTCAACACAGGAACCGATACTGCCCTGTAAGACTTTCTCTATTCTGACCACCAAATAAACCTCTTGGTTGGGATCAGTTATTATCTAATCACATATCAATAACACAGAAAACACCTCATTAATTTTTGTTTGATCAAGTTAGATGCTGCTAATTTGCGTTGGTAAATTTACAGGCTCTCAAAGTTTCATTGTTTAAGTTGTCAAGACAAAATACAGATTTTACATGTACTCTGTCTTTAAAAGCCAGACAATTTTAGTTGTCAATGGGGGACTCTAATCAGGGATGAATGGGTTAAAAGCCCAATTTCCAGTAAGACAAGCACTGGTCCATAAATTTACATGTAGGCACAACACTTAATGAACGCAATGTACATACAAGTGAACAGTTACGTTTACAATGCAAGCAACATAAGGAAGTCAACATGAGCTGCATTATTTGGTCCAGTTTCTAACAAGTGAGAGCAGGGGCAACATAAGTAAGTGTAAGTGCTGATCGACATATACATGTAACAATTGTTGAAAGAAATGCAAAGATTGGGGGGAGGGGGGTTGTAACTTCTTTTAATTATAAAGATCTGACACTGAAAGAAGGTTTGCACGCTTGCAGACTTGCATTCAGTAAAGCAAAAAGACTGTAATTCAACAAACTGTTCATATAGCATAAGCAAGTGACAATTTTCCTAGGATGTTCCCCGCAATTTTTTGAAAAAGCAGTCATGTGCTTCTTCTGTCTTTTATGGTTATAAAATGCAGTTGAAGAGGTTTAAGTATAATAGCCCATGTAACGTTGCACAACGAAAAATGCTCTGCCACAAGTCACATGTGTACTACATGTATCTGAGCATTATATTAAATCTAACTGGCTTGACCCATACATACATACATACATACATACATACATAGTTTATTTGATAACGCAGGTTACAGAATGCGCAAAACTGAAGTCCTGATGTGGACCTGCCTATCTACTATTTAAGACAAAAGTATGTACATGTGAATAAATAGAAAAACAACCGAAATAAATAATAAATATAATAATAATACAAATATAAATATATAGCACTATGAACTACAATTTAAGAATATGGTTAAGAACTAAATAAAATAATCATCAAAATTTTAAAAATTCAGACACAGTTTAATTAAGATAAGATCAATAAAAAACTTCCTCGTTCCTGTTTCTTATCATGGAAGATTCCTTATTATAACTTATAGTATTAATTAAGTCCTTACTAGATCTAAGTCTTTTTTTAAAATATTCTAGGCTAGAAGACTTTTTGATCGAGTCAGGAAGTGAATTCCATGCAATGGCAGCTCTATGCCTAAATGTCAGCCTGCCAATTTCTGATTTAGGACTTGGAAATTTGATATTCATGGATTTCCTCAGGCAGTAAGATGATTCTTTTAACATCACTAGATCATTTAAAACATTGGTATTGTATCTATAGTAGGATTTATAAGCTTCTACTAACAGTCTCTTAGTATAAAAAAATGATAAATTGTTCCAGCCTTTCAATTTATTTAATTGATCAGCATTCGAATTTCTTGAAAGTTTGTAAATAAGTTTAGAAGCTCGTATATGAGCACGCTCAAGATCATCCATTAGTGCAGGTGAGCAAGAACCCCATACTAGTATTCCGTATAAGACACTTGGAAGTACAGTCCTAAAATAAATGGTCTGTAGAATGGATGATGGCAAGAATTTGATTCTTCTGAGGACTGCTATTTTCTTATTAAAAGATTTTAACAGGCTTTTAGTATGTTCTTGCCAAGAAAGATTACTGTCTATAGTTACTCCTAGACATTTACATGATGATTTAAATTCAATAAATTTTCCCCCATACTTCAAAGGCAACCATGGGCCAATGAATCTTTGTTTAGATAATAATAAGGCTTCTGACTTAGTTTCATGAGCAATCAATCTGTTAGCACTACACCAACTAAGAACTTGATCTAGTATATCTTGCATGGTCTTAAATATAGTGTCGATATTATCACTTACTGTAAATATGGTAGTGTCATCAGCAAACATATAAAGTTCTCCTGAGGTTATAAATTCAGGAAAGTCATTGACATAAAGAGAGAACAGTTTAGGTCCTAAAATTGACCCTTGTGGTACTCCAAACTTGATAAAGCTAGTGTCTGATTTCACTTCATGAACTTGAACAAATTGGTTGCGATTTGACAGGTAGCTTCTCATCCAAGATAGTAGATTTCCTGATATACCAACAGCTTTCAACTTTTGTAATAAGATGGTATGGTTCACCGAGTCGAAAGCCTTCCTGAAGTCAATAAACAGAACACCAACTTTGAGATTTTTATCTAGGGCCCACTTCCAAGTGTCAGTAAGATGAAGAAGGAGACCTTCTGTAGAATGATTTTTGCGAAAGCCCCATTGATTGTCACTAAGCAGGTCCTGAGCTTCAATGTGGTTGTCTATGCTGTCACTTATGATGTCTTCAAGAATCTTTCCTGGAATACTTAAGAGAGATATGGGCCTGAAGTTACTCATATCAGTGGGTGCTCCCTTTTTTAGAACTGGCTTAACACGTGAGAGTTTCCAGTTTGTTGGAAAAACTGAATCATCTATACTTTTCTTGAAAACTGGCAGCAGGCTATGGATAGAGGATTCCCCAAGGAGTTTGAGGTCCTTGGGTGAGACTAGGTCCGGCCCAGTAGCTTTATTCGGGTTTGATGATTTTTCAATTTTTTTCTTCACTAGCTCCCAATTTAACTCTATGTCACATCTTGTAGGAGTGACTCTTGTGACATAAGAAGTTAAGGTGTTTTGATCAAGAGGTTCTAAATTCTTTGTAAGTTCTTCACTGATATTAATAAAGAACTCATTAAAGTAAGAAGCTTTTTCTAGATCACTGGTTAATACATCTTCACTGTCAGTTATTATAGGACCAATAGTACTATCCGTACTTTTCCTTAGAATCTTGTTGGTTAATTTCCAAAATTGCTTAGGATCTTTAGAGTTATTAAATTCCTGTTCCCAGTAAGCTGCTTCCGCTTGTTTTAACAACTTTTTTACTTCATTTCTCTTGGATTTATATAATTTCCATTTGGCTTGATCTTGAGATGACTTGGCTTCTTTAAGTAACTTATAGCGAAGATTTATGTGCTTCCTTATGTAAGTAGAAATCCAGGGTAAAGATTTGCATCTTATTTTAGCATTCCTAGTTGGGAGGTGATAGTTAACTATATCCTTATATAAGTAGTCCCACAGGTACAAGCTATCGTCGACGTCGTCAAAAATAGCAGCTAATTGCCACGGCGCATGTTCCATATCATTCCTAAATTGTACATACATGTATACCTTTGCAAATGTCTTCCTTTGCACATGCAATGTCTTCACAATCTCGAGACATGACCGCCCCATCTACAGCAAACAAATAATAGTCAAGGAACCAATTGCCCCTGTCATGTCTCCCAGATTTTCAATAATAGCAGCAATGTTTCACTATCTTTCATCATGCAAGCAAGTGACCATGTCTCCACAATGCTACCCAAATTCGTGTAATGGCAGCTATAAATATCTTTCTTTCCTGATGCTACAGACCCACCATGTCCCCATAATGTTACACAAATTTTGTGTAACAAAAGCAATGTACAGTTATCTTTTCCCTGGGGGGGGAGGGGGGGGGGACTCCCATATGAAACAGACGGGGATGCTCGTCGTCTCGCTTAGGGGTGTAAATTTTGGATTTTGGTCTCGCTTAGGGTGTTCCGGGCAAAGCGCCAATATTTTATGCCACCAAGGTCTCGTTTAGGGTTCCGCGAAGTAACACAGAATTACGCGAAGAGAAACAAAAGTCAAATTTCCTTTTAAATTTTCTTTTTAGATAAAAGCATTCGATGATTATGCCTTTTTATCATTAAAACTCATTGCGTGTCGTATTTTTGTGCTTTTAAACGGTCTCTTTTAGGGGTCAAAATTTGCTTAAGCCACCCCTTTTTTGGTCTCTTTTTGGGTTTAAATTAAAAATTTCCGATGAGCACCCCCGACTGTTTCATATGGTTGGCCCCCCCCCCCCCCCCCCCGGGTATCTTTCATGGCGAGAGAAAACAGTTGAGGTACATGTGTATTGATCCCACAATGATACTCAAAAAACGTGAAAATATTGAAGGGCCACAGCCAGAATAAAACATGGTAAAAATTAAGAAATTATCTCTGGCTGAAAAAACGATTAAACAAAACAAAATAACAATAAGAAAAAAATGACATTTCTTTTAACTTTAAGTAAAATTTATTTTGCCTAACACCAAGGGCTTAATTCAACTTCGCACAGCAAAAGCTGGGCTAAAACAACTGTCAACTAGCGTACTACCCCATGCAGCATTACACAATGAAAAACAGTTGCCACTGGATGGTCACGTCTACTATCTCAGCATCATAAATCAGGGCTTGATGAACTGTACCTTGGCTACTGTCTTCCTCTGCACATGCAACTTCTTCACAATCCCGAGACGTGAAAACCCCATCTACAGCACAAATATAAAATTAGAATGATCAAAAATCATACCAAAGGGACCATGCCCATGTGATGTCACCCGGATTTTAAAGAACTGCAGCAATGAACACCGCAACACCACACCGTTGGGTTTGCGATCACCCCAACACCGCAAATTGAGATTTTATTCACCGCATCACCGCATTGAAAAAACCATCAACACCGCAAATCCATATGTCCCCCTCATGCAAGGAAGTGACTATGCCCTTACAATATTAACCACATTTGTTTAAATGGAGCAATAACTATCTTTCTTTATGAAATTGAAACAGATTGACCAATGTGCTCATAATGCACCTATCAATGTAAATCTTGCGGGTGGAGGGGGTGGGGGGCGAGGGGGAGGGATCTGGGATCATTCAAACGCGGCTACCAAGTTTTGTTTTCGTCGCCATAAACCAGTAATTTAAAATGTCATCTAAGAAGATATTATCTATTTCGAGAAAGTTTTTATCCTTGAGTTCCCATCTGATTGAAATCGAATTCCACCACAAGGTCAGAGTATTTTACGGATCACTGATACGACCTGTTTCGACATGCTAATTGAAACAAATAATTTTAAGATGTGTCTCGATGAGAGTCATTGCATCGCTAAATGGTAAGTGTCACTAAGATGTATCCCTAAATAATTTTTCATGCCATCTCACTTTAAGCTCAAGACCACAAATAATAACTTACAGGACTTGAAAATAATGGTTGGTCAACAGTCAGAATTGTCAAATTCTTGGTCATTTGCACTTAAGAATATTTAATTTGGAACTATTTGACCATAATGAGGGACATTATTCATGTTACTGTAATCATCATCATTCATGCAACCTGGGGTCACTATTGCAAAAGTTATGATTGTTCAAATTTTTCAAATTTGACCGGCCAAAAACGGGCCATGTCCCAGCAAAAACATGTTAAACTGGGAAATGTAACAGGTGCCTGCCTGCCAGTTACTTCGAGACGTGAACTGATAAAAACACTACAGCTTGGCACACGACCATGGAACACAGGTCACCAAATTGGTGACTAGCTCCAATTTTTAGGCACCAAAATGTTGCTTTTTTTACTTGCCATGGTAACGAAAACAGTCACAGCCTGGAGCACTGGCAACTGTTTTTGATTGCATTTTTCATTGGGTTATTCGCCTGGAATTCGGGACAAAAAGGCCTCTTATTCTCACCTTTTGTTATAATAATAATTGTTGTCATCAGCTCAGGAAGCCTAACATTGCAACATATTTTGGGGGAAGAGAGGTGCTGGGGGGGACTGTTGAGCAAGAGGTAAGGGCTGACACAAACGAAAAACTCTCCCATTTTCAAATCTTGAGTGATTGGTATTTCTGAAACAGTGAATTAATCCTGGTCACAATATATCTATATTTTTTATTTGCCATATGTTCTTCATTGTCACCTGAGAATCTTGTTGGTTTGGTTAAGCTTTAAAATGACAGTAAGTTTTATCATCATTATCATCATTGATCACCATTTTCATGCAGTCGATGATTTTCTAACCATTCAGGTCTACATGTATGTACAGTGTATGTAAAGTAAGTTATTGTATGATCTGATTACTTGAGAACTTGAGTGGCTATGACCAACACTATGGGATGTTTCATGTGCCATTTTTTGTTTAACTTCCTTGTTGACGATCCAAAGTACTTTAAGTTGTTAGCCTATTAAACCTATTAAAAGACTGGTAAATAATTGGCTATGAGGGTTTTTGGCCACCACTTGCTTTCTGTCATAGTGACAAGGGTTTATTGTTACATGCTTAATTTGTGGTACTGTTATGTTCTTTTGAATAACTATGAAGTGGCAGAATGATATAGCTTTTACTAAGGGAACCACATGGCATACTTAGTTCAGGAATAAGCATAAAATAACAAATAGAACAGTTACTAATTTTACCTGTTGTTTTTGTTTTTTTGTTTTTTTTTTCAGTTTCATGTCAATCCTTTTAAATATCCGGAAATGGAGGTAAAAGCCATATTATACATGCAGAACAGATGGATTAACCGGCCAAAGCAAAAACTTAAGATTACTTAATTAATTAAGTTGCATTAGTTAAAATTATTGTTTTAATAAATATTTCTTTGTGGCAATTCTCTTGCAGTCAGAGGGAGAGTTCACTAGGGCTAAACATAATTATAGAAAACAACAAAATATCCAGAAACTTTAGAGAGTACTACATTAGAAGCTCTCGTAAGCAACCAGCCGGGAATTTGAAAAAGTGGTCACAACTTAGTCACAACTTACTCACTGTAGAGCTGGTTCCTTGAGAATTATAAGCAATAAAATTGTGATTTGTAAATTTGTATTATAGGCCTACAGAATAGAATTTTTGGGAATGCACCTACAAAAACTGGAAACTTCTTTACTCTCATTAAAATCTGCCAAAATATTCTTACATTTTAGATCACTCTTTGAGTGGTCGCTTTTGGAGGGTGCTTACTATTAATTCAAAGGTATTTTTGTGTGGCTTACTGAATATGCGGGAAAAGCAGATCTTAACAAGTGTTATTGAAATCCAAAAAGAAAATTGGGGGTAACCACGAATTTTCCAAAGATAAGTAATCAACAATATTTATACAAAGCTTTAAAATACAAAGCAATGTATGGTGTTTTTTTCCAAAATGAAGCTTAGTTATCTCTGAAAAATGTGTGGCTACCCCTAATTTTCTTTTTGGATACAAAGAGAACTTGCTAAGTAACTGTTGTGCTTTCTTCGCATAGTTTTAAACCGCGCAAAATATCCCAGCCTGTATTAAATTAAGCACTACCCATAGGAAATCTGAGTATCTCGAGATGCGCAGAATTAACGTATGCACAATAAGAATAGTAGGCACCGTCCTTATGAGAGCTTAAAAATAATGGAAACGTCCAGTTTGGTAATCCCAAAGGTGGTCACAGTTGATTGTGGGAATGGTTCCTTTTGAGAGTTTTCAATTAGAGAGTTTTGGTGGTTGTGGCTAGAGCTGGTTGCTTACAGGAGTGCTCGCCGTGAGAACTTCGACTGTATTTGTGTTTGTTGAAATTTTATGTACGTCAGCTTATAACTTAGGAAGGAACTAGCTAAGTAGTCATTGCAGTGGTTTTGGTCTTGTTTGTAGCATGTAATTATCCCAGTAAGGTTATCAATATTAATTTTTTTGTACCAAACAGATCTGTTTATTCCCAGGACTAGTTTACATGACTTTGTCAAGGTCATTCAATTTGGATTCTAATGATAAACATAATGATGGAATGACCACCATTCAATGATCTGTATTAACACTGGTTTTTTTCGCCACTGGTACTGGGTTTAAGCAAGGATTGGAAATGATTGGCTTTCGTGATTTTATTTGCAGCTAGTCATGGTGGTATATGCAGTCTTGTTTTAGAATAGTAAAGCTGAATTTAATTTTGTGCTAAATATAAGAAAATGGGTGAGGAGACTTTGACCACTCAAGGCTTAAGGATCTGGGCCCGGTTGTTCAAAAGCCGATTAACGTTAATCCCAGATTAAAAATTACAGTAACCGAGGAGTTTATTTCCCTTCTCCTAAATGCTGTTCAACGCTGATATTTGGCAAAACTTTACATTAGAAGAAGCCAATCTTGAAAAACAAAGGTACACGAAAGAAACTTTCACCAAAAAGTTAAAAACATGAAACAAAAGTTTACACTAATCCTGGATTAAGTTAATCGGCTTTCGAACAACCGGGCCCTGGATTCTTAACCCCTCAAATTGAAGGGTTTAGAGCAAAAATGCCAAGACATACTGTTTGTATACATGTAGTTATTTTACTGGGAACGGCGAGGATTTTGAGGACTTAATTACTAAATACTCATTTTGACATTCAGCCACTTGTCCAAGTTTTTTGTTACACTTCCCAATGATCCTACAAGTGGCTGGGAAAGTTGAATGTCAAAATTAGTATTTCATTACTACAGAAAACTACGTAATGACTAAATGGCACCGTTAATTAAGTGTCCCAGCTCTCAACAGGAATAGCCAACGTACATAATTATGAGACAAGTGAGTTTTCGAAAAGGTCAAGTTCCATCGTCAGTACAGTGCAAACACCATTTTAACAGAGCTACGTACATTTACTGTTTCCTGACAAAATAATGAGTTGACATTATGATTTCTGAGTTTGCCCTAATAACTACTGTTTGATTGTGATTGTTAGAAGAATAAATATTGCAAAATCACAGATGGAATTGTGTGTATCTGCTTGATCAAATGCCGTATGTATTCGCACGGTAAAGGCATTTTTCCAGAACAAACGATGTGAGGTTTTTTTTTTTTTTTTTTTTTACACTAAGCTGCTACCTCTCAAAGAAAAAAAAATTGAAAAAGTCAACTTTTTAGTTACGCACTATTTTTTGACATTATGGGGACCAGTCTGTATTTTTAACACAAAACTGCATTATGAGGACATCTCTACTTTGTGGACTCCAAAGGCAATTTCTGACCATAAAGTAGAGTTTTAAGGGCTTTTATATGTGGGGACCTGATTTTGGTCCTCACAAAAAGAACGGACCCCACAGTACGGGTGTGTAACTATGTCCACGTCCCCATAAGTAAGCATTGGTAAGTAGACACACACAGACACAAAACATTGACAGGTGAG
>NC_090895.1:47720887-47728387 GCF_036669925.1 Montipora capricornis | reverse complement strand
CAACATAAGCAAAAGGAAATGTATTATGTCTGGCCAATTAAAGCACTCGTTCCAAATTCCCCGCGTCTCAGCATTTGAACAAAATGGCTGATGCTGTGGTTGATTTTGATGCTTATGTGCACGTTTGTTTTTCACTAAGCATAAACCACTTATACTTTTGCTTTTGCTTGCAATCGTGCTTGCGTCGCTAGTGAAAACCAGGCTTTAGAGCATACGATTCCAGGTCCACTTGTAAAAGAGCCTTAAAAGCCTCATTTTTCATCACCCTTCCAACCTACACCGGAAGTTATCCTTCATAGGTGTGATGTAAAAACAAGTGCTTTTGGTCTATGAAAAGGTACCCCGAAAGTCTGTGTCCCATGCTGCTTATGAAACTGATGAAAGATTTCAGATACCACAACTCCAAGCACGTTGTGTTTGAGACAACTTTCTGGCAAAATGTACTGATAAAGCTTGTATAAAAAAAACTTTATTCACAAACTTTGTAGAGAGTAATAAAAAGAATCAAATTCAAATAAGGACTCACTCTACTGTGAAAACTATGGTGCAAAATCCAAACATTTGGTGATCTATGAGACATTCACCGATATGATCTTATTGGTTTTATTTACATGCGTAATAGGACTACATGCTGTCCAATATGGAAATAATTGGATGAGAAAAATGCTGAGGACAGCCAAAATTGGACGCGGCGTATTCCGAGTCCAATTTCTTAATCCGAGGAATTTTTTGACTCCAATTATTTCCAAATTGGACAGCATGTAGTCCTATTACATATGCATGTATAGCTAATCAGTTGTAATTGAGCATTGCTCGGTCATGCTGTTATCCTTAAATAAAAGCAAACTAAAATATTGTGATTTATTTTTTATTTCCAAAATATTGCCTGAATTGCAGAGAAATTCTTCGTTTGCTTCGATTAAAGCGCGAGAGGCATTTTTTCGCTTTCCGTAACCCTGCGATCGCCTCAAGTTGTTGCCTTGAATTTGCAAATTCACGATCTCGCAAAAATACTGTAGTTTCTGCCAAAGTTATTTTAAATGACGGTCCAATGAGCACTGCATGACAGCAAAACTTAATTTCTGGTTCGTATTCGTGATCGTTTTGTGCTCTCCCCTTTGCCATGATTTCTAAGAAATTGCAAATCCAGGTTTTTTGTTTTCAGTTGCCAGATATTTCCTCGATGTAATTTCGCTTCTTTTCATGTTCGAATGACATCTGAGCATTGCCCCATCTTGTGGTCCCGGTAGACAACTTTTAGCAGAGCTTCGCGCGCCAATGAGACGCGCGCGGAGCACCATGGGTAAGAAAATATGGCCACTCATCTGTGCGAAAAAATTTGGTTTTGGTCATCGTACGACCGTTCGACCCCGCCATATATGCCAATTTGACCATATCGAGGCCGTATTCCACCTGACACTCCAGCTAGTTTACAGCGTTCATCTTTGATACTGAACATCCTTGTTATGGTGTCTGTTATGGTCAATTAAGTCTTGTCAAAACAAGGTATCCGCTGACCAGTCTCTCGTGATCATATCGAAAGCTCAAGTTTAGAGCTCACCGAGGTCAGCTGTTTTTGTTAAGCTGACCCCTTACCAGGTTGAACAGTTGACTCTGACATGGCTTTTTTCCTTTTCCGTTTGCTTGCTGAGGATTTGCTTGTGTTCTTTTAAAACTCGTGCGATTCAAGAAAAAAATCATTGCCTAACTGTTGAATTCCACAGTAAATTTCACCTCGCTTCGTGATTCATGGGATATCGGTTTTTCGTGTGAATATTACTAGTTAGGCAATGAATTTTCCTATAGAGTGTTTTCACGTGACGTCACAGCGGCCATGTTTGTGTACCTAAACAATGGAAAGGCAGCAATGTTGGTATACCCAAGTAATTCTCCGGGAATTGAGCTCTGTTATCATGCAAACGTTTTCTTTTGCCTCGGTGGAAAAACAAGTTTACTATATAAAAGAAAGGGAAGAAAATGATTTAATTAAGCAGTAACCAGAAACACCAAAACGCGGACAATTCGAAAACTTTTTATTTTCACTAACCATACAGCCAGTAAGAATAAAAAACCTGGGAGCTCCGCTTTTAGGCTTGGCTAAATCTATATATTGTCGATTAGATTTAAAAAACGCTCTTCCCGGGTTGGTTTGCTGGTTAAACAAAAATGCCCACCAAGCCATGCGGTGAAAGTTGTTTTGATTTCGGGCCCGTGGTCATCCATTCAATGATAACCAATCAGGTAATACAATGCATTTTCGTAATAGAACGGACATTATCGAAATTTTACTTCCGGGTCTGCCGTTTTCCTAGGTAATGAAGCTCAGAATAGTTCCCGTTGATCGGTAACTTAAGGTGAAAAGACATTTGAGGTTGGTTAAACAAAAACAAAACAAAAAAGAAAAAGAAAAATCGACGAACAGACCTTTTTACGGTTTCTGACGCCATATTGGTTGGGGAGCAAACACGGCTTCAATAACAGTGAATGTATGAAAATTTTGGCGACTTCGAACCATTACAAATCCTTTAAGGTCCGACGATTGTGGATAGCGAGAGTGCCTCTCAAACAGCACTTCTATTGGGATTATTTTCGTGAAGTATGACGATCAGAATCAAGCTATAACGACCGTAAACGAAATTTGTAAATTTCATATAATCCCTTGTAAACAAAGTTATGCAAATTCCCGTGAAATTTGAAGCGACATGAGGAGATTTCTAATGTCCAATTTTCAGACGTTTTGCCTTGTGCAATGATCGAATTTTCCGTTGAGTCAATGATATTAATAAAATGACTAAAAACATTTTAATATTTTTGAAATCTGCCTTTTTGCAGGGGAGTTATAGAGGTTTGAATTCGTCCAAAATCCCATACATTCACTGTAATTTAAGTCGCGTTTGACCCCTAACCAAGATGGCGTCAGAAACCGTGAAAAGTTCTATTCTCGCCAGTCTTGTTCGTTAGATTTTACGCCTGAATGGTCACGTCTCCACTTTTCATCTCGAAAACCGGGCTGAAAGTCGCCATAGGAATAGACCCAGTTTCATCCAGGTGACCGAGCCAATCTGGTGTACCAGGATCATGTGAAGAGGCCCTAACACTCACTCAACTCACTCACTCACTCACTCACTCACTCACTTACATATTAAAACTCTTTCCGTTTTTGAGTTAAAACATTTTCTACATTAGGTAAAATTTCAATATCGCTATGGTATTCTCATTCCTTTTCAGATCCCTTCTGATCAGTTAAAATGTTTGTGGACTTAAATACTTACTGAAGTACATATACACAGTCAAGATGGAAACCATCGAGCGTCTTGCAGTCATAATATTTTCTATTTGTACCTTGTGGGGTAAGTAAAATTGTTTTCATTTCTTTATCAAATTAATCTATACGGAGGGTGACTTTGCTTGGCCAATTTGAACCCTCAAGGAAAATTTAATTGAATTAGTATAGGTAATCGCATGGGGCGGAGTAAAATTAAGGATTAATATCACGAGTGTTTTCAGAAGTTGCTGAAATTGCCCGAGTCGCGCAACAACATAGAGGGCAAAATTACTGAACGCTGATTGGTCAATAAAGAAGGCATTTTTTCTTCATTTTGTTTGTGAAGAGACTAATATTACTCGCTCACGATTGGCTAAACGCACCGCTCTCACTTTCAGTTGGTTTCTTCATTTTCAGCAAAACAGCTTTTTTCTTTCGAAGTTTGTCTTTTGATATATTCGCGTTGCATTCGCTAAAATGCCATAAAGGATCAAGAACTAGATACTCCGAAAGATGAATTTTTGAGTGATAAGAGGAAGAGCAAAAGATTTTTTTCATGAAAAACTTAAAACTTGCGGGATTGTGAGGTTGAAAAACAATGATGATTCAACGCGTCAAGGGCTTTCACGTTTTTTCTTTTACCAAGGCATCTTGCAGCTCACCGGAAAAAGGTGACCAAACATTTTTCCATTGATGGGAGAAACGAGTAGCTCAAACTTGGTGGAAGAAGTTCTTTCTGTGGACAAACCGTTAGCTATTTTTACGGATGCGTGTTTTTAAGTGGATTCTTATTTTCAAGTGGTAGATATTTAAATGCAGGAACGAAGCGACTTGAACTCGTACTCGGCACTAACTCCAAGTAGTCCATAGGCCTGATAAATTTTTCCTGCCAGTTTTCTGGACAAGTTATCAGTCGCATCATTATGAAGAATGCACCAGGATATGGAAAAAGAAACTATGATAGCCATCACTAGTGCGTAGCTGCAAGGGTCTTTTTTTTGGCATTTAAAATCTTAAAAATCTCTCTCCAGCATGAAAACGAGGCTAAAACAAAAAATAATGTCCAAATGCGAATTATATTATTGGTCTTTTACAGCAAGCAAGGATAGATGTGATAATAAATATTTTTTGGAGTTTTCACATCATGGAAAAGACGATTTTAAGAATATTTTTTGAGTGAAGGATCTCGCATGATTCTCTATGAATTATCAACGGGATAATCAACATGGCGGCTCATAGGTCAGCTAATGTTATCTTATTGTTTTCATCGCCTTCGGGAAACTGGAATGTGTTGAAAACTTCAATGGCGTCCTCGCCAGCAAAGTTTAGCAATATAGCTACTTTGATGGAATCATCTTTCTTTTCGCTGCCCGAAGCTGTTAAGTATATCTGATATTGCTTCTTAAATCTTCTCCAATTTTCTGACGTGTTTCTGTGGAAACTCAACGCACTAGGTTGGTGAAAGCTGTCCATGTTTTAACTCCCTCCTCTGAACACCATGTCATGATAAATTCCGAATGTCGTGCCGAGCCGGTGCTAAGTTCAAGTGAGCATGCGTGCTAAGTCACGCAAGGTTCTAACGTGAAATACGTTGTATAGGTATGCGCCGGCCGATAGGGTAGGCTCTTTGATCATGAGGTTCTCAGTCCTTAAATAGTCCTTAGATAGGGACACTAAATTGCAGTATCAACCCCAACGCGCAAAACGAAAAAGATAGGGTCTATTAAAACTGTACTACACGCCTGAATTTACACGTTTCCAAGTTTAACACAGCGATTTTAAAGCTAGGGACGTATTGCCGTACGTGCGCTCGTCACTGCCTTAAATCGGGCGCCATTTTTTTGGTTTTGGGCCTTAAAAGGCGTATCAAATCTTGATTTTCTACCCTTAAATAGGGTCAGGGTTTGAGAACCTTGGCGGCACACACCTATCCTAAATTGTCGGGAGTATCCCCCTGGGGAGGGGGAGGACCCTTGATCTCTTGTTGTCGAACTTTATAGAATTTCCGGCAGCTGAAATTGGAATTTGTGTGAGGAATATACGCCAACTTCCAGAGACAGTGAAGACTCGCTGAGCTCCAAATTTGATGTTTACGTCGTAAAAACCTTCTCCGCAATGCAATGACCTTTTTACAAAAACTGTACATGCATTGGAAAAAGGATATCCCTTATTACATGACAAGAACTTTGACAAATCAGACAAGCAATCGATCACATTAAAACGAAACAAAACAAAGTCACAGTTCCATGATGGTCATCACGCAGTCACGCAACGATTATAACATAGAACTTCATAGAAAATTAAACAACGGATGTCAACCGAAAAACTGAGCTCAAAGTACTGCTCTGCAGTGAGAATTTTTTTAAGTTCAACGGCATGTCAACAGTTCCGAAGAAAACCAACGACTCGAAAAACAGCAAACCAGCAAAGTGTTGTCAGCAAAAACATGTGAATACTTGCCTTTTTGAAAAATTACCAGGCCTTTTATTCCACTGCTGATGTTTTTCCTTCTCTTTAAATTGCAACGGTTAGTAAGCGAAAACTTGCATTTTGAGAGGTGGAATCCAACGTTTTGTCGCGCCATAGTAAAAAAAAAAAAAAATTCGGAGCTGTCGGTACTCGGGATGGGAAAATACTAGCAAGGACTGCTAGAGTGCACAGGATTGGCCAATCAAATCAAATCGAGGCGAGTAGTCAGTCACACGAAAACTCTCAAATCGTCACGATTAGTAAGCGTCTCGCTTCGATTGAACGCAATTAACGCGATAACAATCACAAAGCTTCCCCCTAAATCTACTGTTCAAGAAAACATAAAACGGTTGCGATTACCCTAACTTTAAAATAATACTAAAGCTATTGTTCACTGGATTGTTGTAGATACATAGTTGACGCTTGGGCTTAGCGGGACACTTACTGAAAGACGCTTATTGATGCAATATCTGGGTGCATCTAGAGATAAGATGCAATCCTGAGGAAAAATGCAATCAAAAAGACTAAAATCACTCATCAAGACGTTTTTGGTCAATGGTAATATTCTTGAGAGATTTACAACAGTTTATACCTTTTTACCCATCCCCCTTCCTCGGAAAGTATGAAAAAAAAAATTCTCGGAAATACTTTTTTCAGCATTTCAGGGTAAATTGACACTCACTTAAGCAATTTTTTTTCTTTTTTAACATGATCACCGTGGATTTAAAGCAAGATTGTTTCTCGTCTTGCTCGGGTCTTTTCGCACTTTGAGCATTTGTTGCCATACATTCACTTACATGGAGAAACAAAGCTAAAAGAAAAAAAAATTGACATGGAGCAACTTCAGAGACCTTGCTTCCCCGAGCAACATAAAAGGACTGCTTACAAAAAGCGTAAAGAAAGAAAAATTCCGGCCAACTAAAACTCCCTTGCAGAATCTTTCCCCGTTACTTTAAGTTTAACTGACCACCTTCAACTGGCAGAAGCTATGTAGAACGATCAAACAAGCACAGGTTGAAAGCATATTTGTTTACATCTCAGCGCGCGGTTGGGAAACTGGATACTACAATTTTCAACAACCAATCAGACAAAAGCCTCCTCTGTTTTGTCCCTGTCTTTTTATGTTCAATCTGAGCTACTTCAGTTAGTTTTAATTTCTCTGGTACTAGCTTTTTTCATGTATACCTGTGGCCAACTTGTTTTCCCTGTTTTCTGCTCCAAAACACTTTCTCCGACTGCAACGACTACAGTAAGGAACAAGTTCGATGTTTGACTCAAGTTTACATCAGCAATCACAGACATAAATAACGCAACACGGAGGACGAAAAGTGAAGTGAATCATTGTGAAATCTTGAGAAACACATAAGAAAGATGCTGAAACAAAGAGTGTTTGACTTTCCCCGATTTTCAATACTAATATTAATATTTGTACTTTTTTCTGGCAGCAAACTATTCGATGACGACAAGTGCAAGTCAAATGCCACGTATGTATTGAAAACCTTTTTATTTTAATTCTTTAAGATAAACGGATGACAATTCAAACCTTTTTTATTATCTCTGGCGCCTTTAGCAATGAGTTCACTCTAAACATAATACAATTTTACCAATGAGATAATTCTCATATATATATATATATAATATATATATATATATATATATTATATATATATATATACCAATTGCAAGTCTATAGTGTGGTGTGAGGGCGAAGAGCGCTTAATACCATTACAAGTAGAGTGAAAACAAAGTAAACACACAAGGCAAAG
>NC_090895.1:47680887-47695887 GCF_036669925.1 Montipora capricornis | reverse complement strand
ATTTACCTTATTCACAGAGTCTCTCAAACAATAACCAGAATCGCGATGGACAATTTTCGAGCAGAGATACTCAGGTGCTAGTCCCTGTAGGGACTTAAATACCATTGTTGCTCTTTCAATTTGCCTTTGAGAGACAAGGTATTTCCATCTTAAGAGTTCAAATAAATTGTTGACATGAGCGTCATAGTAAGAGTAGGTCAAGACACGGGCTGCTCTGTTTTGTAGTTTTTGCAGTTTTTCCTGCAAAGTTACTCCACAGTTTCCCCAACCAATATTGCAGTAGTTGAAATGAGGTTGTACTAGGGCCTGATAAATAGAATGTAAGGTCCCATAGGGTACAAGATGCCTGTTTTCACTCACGTGATCAGTAACCTTGTTTTTCCTCCGAAACAAAAGAAAACGTTTGAGTGATAATAGAGCTCAATTCCCGGAGACGTCACATGAAAAAACACTATAGCCGCGAAACGCCAAAGTTATTGAGAGAAATGCGTGACAAACTATTTAAATGTCACGGTAGGGGATCACGCGTGTCGAATGACGCCCGAGTTGGTGCGGAGTGGATGAAGATGAACGACCCCATGAAGATCTGAACGAGTATGAAATGAGTGAGAAGCTAGTGACTCTGATAAAGACAAGCAAGAATTTGATGAAAGTAGTAACGAAGTCAGTGCAGATGACATTAATTCCCAGGGCCAGCAAGATGAATTAGGGACATCGACGAATTTTCTCTTTGGTGCAACGTCGCGATATGGAAGGGCGGTGCCGGGGGGGCGGAGAGATTCCCATACAAAAAGGGGGAGGGATCCTCGTCGCCTCGCTTAGGGGTGTAAATTTCGGATTTTGGTCTCACTTAGGGTGTTTTGGGCAAAACACAATCATATGTAGCCGTGGAAATCTCCTTTTGGGTTGCGCGCAAAGAAATATAAAAGTGTATATTTACACTTTTGAGCAAGTTCCTGCTGCTATGTAAAACAAGGAACAAACAGTACCGGTTAGCTTCCTCAATGCAATCGCATGTCAGTAGACCAACATTAAACATTCCATTCGAATTTCCAAACTGTCAGGTCTTAGTTATCAAACAAAAATGTTAAATTAGAGAGTTTTGATTGAATTTTCCAGAGCTATAGCCTTTTACGATTGCAAAATTGCAATTTTAGAGAGGACTTGTGTGCAAATTCTCCTAAGTTAACATGGCTCCATTACCAGCTGCTTTACGGAAAATGAGCCCACAAAGTCCGGGCTCGAGAGAGCAGCAGAAATAAAGCGTATGATTTTAGCATGTACTAAAAGATATGAAGGCTTTAGACAAGTCCATGACATTAACAAATACTTTGATGAAATAAAGTGTTAGTGTAGTTTGCTCTGCACGCCGCACTTGTCACCATTGTTTCGGTTTTCTGACGGTTTTGTATGCGGTTTTCGGTTTTGGCCGAATTTTTTGCGGTTTTGCGGTTTTGGATGATTTTTTCTTCGGTTTTTTGGTTTCTAATACACCCAAATGTCCCCCTCATAAAACGATTGCGATTACACAAACTTTGAAATAATACGAAAGCTATTGTTCACGGGATTGTTGTAGGGATTGTAACCCTTCGGGTTAGATCTCCGCCGCTCTACCGACTGAGCTACAAGGTCATCTTAGATTAGGTGCAATTCGAAGGAAAATTTTCAATCAAAAATATTAGAATCATTCTTCAAGACTGTTTTTTTGGTCGATGATAATGTTCGTAAGGTTACTGCTAACCTTTTCGGTCGCTAATTTTGCAAAATGTTTAAAAGCTGCCATAAAATAGCTCATTATATTTGTTTTTTCTAAATATTATCTGAAAATGTTTTTGCTTGCAGAGTTATTGCAAATCTTGTGTTTTTAGTGACTTAAATGTTAATCACCCAAGGTCTTATAAGATGTCAACACTTAAGACCTCCCGTACAGTTTGACGTGGGAAACATCCAAGTATCTTCACTTTATCGCGTGTTGAGTTCGCCATTTATTTGTAGTCGAGGCGGTTGTGTTAAAGGAATATGCGAGGCGATATCAACCTTACTAGGCCATGAAACGAATGAAACGAGGAGAGAAGTCGAAACGGGAAAGTTCTCCCTGGGTAAAAGGTAAGAAAAAGACCGGGCCTAAAAAAAAAGATTCCATCGAGGAAACAATGAAAACTCAGCTCGCTTCTAGCGACAAGGGCTAAGTCTGCAATGAGGTATAAATACTGTAATCTATGGCTAATGATGCAGCGCTGAATGCCTTTTCCCGCGAATTCAAAACTGTTTTAATTTGCCACAAACCCTCTTCAAGGGTCCTTATTACCTCGATTTTCATTGGTAGGCGGCATCATAGCGGCATAACCGCATTCACACCCGCAAAAACCAACATTTGACTTGATTTGCGTTGAGTGTTAATTACAGTGTCCCCAATTAGTGCTCCAGCGCTAAATCGACTAGACACTTTAATAAAGTCCCTTTTCTTTTTTATTTTCCATTGACAAGGTGTGAAAACGTTTAAGGTCTTTTCTGCCCAAAAATTCTAGGTTTATTTTTCCAGGAATAGCTCCTCTTTAAATGAATTTATAAGTTATGTAGATTTGTAGGATTTTTACGAAATTTGACTTAAGTGATGATCGGTGCACGAGAGTGTGTCGGGCTTTTCAAAAATTCGAAATATTTTTACTTTACGCGGCTCTCCGTGTCGCGAAACGGAAAATTTTCTATTGGTCAACTTCAAAGTTTATTTTCTCGGAAACCAATAGGAAGATGCTAAGAACCCGACACACTTTGGAAGCCTATAAAGTGCTGATTATTGATACAGTACAGTTTGGCTAGTTCTAAAACAGGGAATGGGAAATCGATGAACGGGGAACGGGGAACGGGGAACGGGAAACGGGGAATCTCTAAAATAGGAAATCTTTAAAAGGGGGAATTACTAAAATAGGGTATCTCTAAAAGGGGGAATTACTAAAAGGGGGAATCGCTAAAATGGAAAATCTCTAAAAGAGGGAATCTCAAAAATGGACAGTCTCTGAAAGGGGGGAATCTCTGAAAAGGGGAATCTCCGAGACCGGGAAAATTAAGAGAGATCTGATCAGTTGATTTTACTGAGAAGGATCCGTTTTAACAGTGCAATTGTTGAACCGCTGGTACAATTCGCATGCACAGAAATGTCGGGTATTAAAATATCAACGAAGCACAGTTTCTATCGTAAAGCTGCGGACGAAAAATACATATGAAGGAAACATACAATATGAAAGTTGTAAAGCTGGAATCCATAAGCTGGAAGACAAGTCTTTAAAGTCAGAAAACCTTGTTCATTACATTTGGAAAAAACGTAGGAATTATTTCCGTACAGGTCCCTACTTCATTATGCATGCAGAATATATTAATTATTCATTCGCGCTATTGTTTTCTAGAACAATGCGTATACCCAAGGGAATCGAATATATACATGGCTAATTTGTACTTACGGGATGATCAAAAGTGGATCTCATTCTCTCTCTCTCGCTCCCTCCCTCTCTCTTTTTTTCTCCCTCTCTCTTTTCTTTGCCCTTTTTGCTCACAACGTCTCTCTTTCTTTTCGTCCCAGCTTTCCTCTTTCGATTCCTTTGTCCTGTCTGTCTTCTCCAGATCCCGCTCGGCTTTTTCTGTCCTTTTTTCGAAGTCTCTCGCAGTCTGCCTTGAACTCCGTACCACTGTAAACCTCTGGATTACTTGTCCCTCTTCTGGACCACTGAGCTAACGTGTCAAGTTGCTAATTCACACCTTGATAATGATATTTCTTTGGAATTCTGGACGACAATTAACATAACAATGATAAGTAATTATATACGCGTGCCGTGCCGACCACCAATAAATGCACTGATTTTGCTTCTTTTGAAACAACGTCACCCCTTAATAATGCTAACCGTAACCCTTTAGGCTTAAGGTTGAATCCAGTAAAATTCTTTGGAGGTTAATCGAGCATATCTGTGAATGTCTGAATTGCTTGTTTTTTTCATCCCCCGTGCTGCACACTTAAAAGAACACTGCACGGAAGAGTATACCTCCTTGTGATTGGGTCATCCTATATGGGAAATTTTTTATGCACGATTTATTGCAATATAAAATCTTTGAGTCGACGTTAACCCCTCTTTTTCTTCAAACTGTGAATTTTGAAACTTAAATATGGCCGCCTCTCAAGAATCAAATATAAACTTATGGAAACTATCCCGACTTTTAGCCGATCACGAGTCGTGCATAGAGTGGTGCAAAGAGCACAATCTACTCTCGTCGTCAATGAAATGCCCTAAACCTGAGTGCGGAAACGCACTCAAATGGCAAAGACGAACTGCATCGGGGGATGGATTTGTTTGGCGATGCTCTAGAAAAAACTGCAATGGACAAGCTTCAATCCGCCAGAAGTCATGGTTTTCTGGTAGTAAGCTTTCCCTTGAAAAAATATTAGCCCTAACTTACGCTTGGGCGCATAAATTCACCACAACACAAGCAGTGCACGAAACCGCGTTAGATGAAGAAACCACCTCGACAGAAACGGTGATAGATTGGTATAACTATTGCCGGGAGGTTTGTGCAGATAGAATAATGAAACAACATGCGAGGCCAATAGGCGGTCCTGGTACAACTGTTGAGATTGATGAGTCCAGGTTTGGCTATCACAAAGGTCGCTACATCGAAGGACAGTGGGTCTTTGTTGGCATTTGCCGGGAAACCAAGGCCTGCTTCCTTGTCCCGGTAGAGCGCAGGGATAAAGAGACACTCTTGCCAATTATCCGCGCTCAAATATTGCCTGGAACACGCGTGATGAGCGACATGTGGAAAGCTTACGATTGCCTACAAGACGAGGGCTATCATCATCTCAGAGTTACCCATCGCCTAAACTTCGTTGACCCAGACACGCTTGCCCACACGCAGCGCATTGAAAATACATGGTGGGGAGTAAAACGAAGTATGCCTCGTACAGGAACATCCGTGGATCTGTTTGAAAGCTACCTACAGGAGTGGTTGTGGCGTCAGCAAAACAAAAGTGATCCATTCGGAAACATCATTGAGCATATCGCTGATTTGTACAATGTGCGATAAAGAGCCCTCTCTATGCACTGCTCGTGATTCGGCGAAAAGAGCCGTACATTATACAGGAAAGAAAACAAACCCTCACTTTGCAGTGCTTTGGTGAATTGACAAAGAAACGAAGGACAATTTTAAGAGCAAAAAGAAGGTAGGCATTCAATTTCTGCAAACTTTTATTTGGTCCGTTTGTTTTGTACATGAGAATCTGAACCGTATTTGTACAAAGATTTCTTAAAATTCCACTTCTTTCGCTTATTTTAAAATTGACAAATGGCTAAAATTGCTAGAAAAGTGCAAAAATTAAGTTGAAAATGTTCGATTTTCCGTATTTCAGTCAAAAATTTTACCGATTTTATTTAAGTCCATATAGACTTAGGAAAAAAACCTCTAAGAAGACCAAACAAAGCGCTACACTCCCAAAGGGCGTCTATTGTTATCGCTATTGTTTTCTTGAAACAAAGGACCGTATGCATAATGAAGTAGGGACCTGTGCGGAAATCTTGCCAAAATCGTACAACGCGAGAGGAGTAGAGAAGCGAGTCCTTCTAAACACCTTTGACTATTCACCATTACAGTCGAGCAAAAGATGAAGCGAAAGAATAATCTCATTTTCGACATTTGGTTGCACTGTGGGATATCAGCCGTGAGCGGAATTTAATAAAGTACTGCAATAATTTCTCATTTCCAAAGGCCCTATATTTTTGCACAACACGAAACATTGTAAATGTAACAAACAACGAGAATATCCGCAAGAATTCACACTCGAGAGAGCAACTTTCGCCATTCAAAAAGTTGAACAATGATGATCCTTTTACTGGCAAAGGCCAAGGGAAACTTAAACTCAGCCATGTTCAGTTAACGTCAACTCGGCTGAGAAAAGACAAAACGTTGGCTGTCGTCAAAATAATTTTTTTTTATGGTTGTCCCGCCATCTCGAACATCTTTGGGGGAATTTAGTATTTCTTTAATTGGTCTTTCATGCTTTTCGTCATCCACTGCTAAGATTTCCCCTTTATGTGTTTGTGTGCTAGTGAACGTTGAGGTATCCATCAAATTGAATAATTAAAAATAAGGAAATTAAGGAAATGACTCGAAAAGCCAACAATATAACACTAGGATGCTTTGGATTGTACATACTCTCATTACTGTTGAATTTAGTTGTACACTACTGTTGCGTGAATGCCTTTTTTTGTATACGTCCGAGAAAAGTAAATACCATCATGTTTTCCTACCATTTCTATTTGCAGACAGCCAATTAAATTATTTGTTGCTCTACCTAATAAGATGGCTGCGGATGGTGGGTTGTAAAAATCGACTATGTTTAACACGGCAAAAAGGGTAGCGGTGTTAATTGCAAAGAATTATAAATTGCTAATTTGCAAGGCCGATCTGTTAGCTCGCGAAGGCCGACTAATACGAATCCCTTGAAACGTAAAGGGAAGCTACATCCTTCAGTGACCTAAGAAATATGTCTTTTTGTTGACACTACTCTTTCAAGTTGAATCGAAATTGCCACTGATGTTGGTTTGCGAACACTTTGTCCTCTGCAGAGCCCCCTCTTTCATAATTAGGCTAGCGGTGGAGAAAGAACGCCAAGCGATACGATCGCTAAGGTCTAAGGCGAGTTTACAACCTTCACTGATGCGTTTATGGATACATTTATTAAATAAATATACTGTATGAGAGACTTACGATCGCAGTAAAAAGTTGCCAGCTGCTGATAGATTTCCTACGCTTTGATGCAGCGCTATCTGAAAGCCATTTCCTGCCTGGTGATTGATGACTGTCACACTTTCTTAGGAGTTAAAAAGTTGTTAGAGATTCCCTCTTTTAGAGATTCCCCCTTTAAGAGATTCCCTCATTTAGAGATTCTCCTTTTAGTAAGTCCCCCTGTTAGAGATTCCCCCTTTTAGTAATTCCCCCTATTAGAGATTCCCCATTTTAGTAATTTCCCCTTTTAGAGATTCCCCGTTCCCCATTCCCCGTTCCCCGATCGCATTCGTCGATTTCTCATTCGCCGATTGCTCATTCCCTCTTTTAGAATTTGTTCGGCTGTGCGTGATAATGTGAGGGCGGGTAATTCAGCGAAGTGAACATGTATGGTTTTGAGTTTGAAGCTTTGCGTGTGCCAAAGAAAGCCATAATAAACCAAAAATGTTCATATATTTGGATTTTTCATTTTATTACTTTTTCGATGATATATAGTTTGCTGGAGTTTTACCGAAAATAGCGCCATTACGAAAGATTTCCCGGAAGGCAGCTTTTTACCCATTCCCCTTCCCCGAAAAATATGACAAAAAAAACCTTTTCAGAAATACTATTTTCGGCTTTTCACGTAACTTGACCCTCATTTATTTTCATTATTTTTAAACATGATCACTATTAATGTAGAGCAAGATTGTTTCTCGACTGACGCGGCAAAGTTATACGACCACTGTATTTCATGATTCTTCCTCTCGGCTTTTTGTCTTAGCCACAACTACCAAAATGTATTTATACAGTTTTATATCAATTGTTTCTTTGTTATGCACATCGGTATTTGACCATGTT
The DNA here is from genome assembly GCF_036669925.1 of Montipora capricornis. Classification (NCBI taxonomy): domain Eukaryota; kingdom Metazoa; phylum Cnidaria; class Anthozoa; order Scleractinia; family Acroporidae; genus Montipora; species Montipora capricornis. The sequence goes on along the minus strand of NC_090895.1, from coordinate 47,688,279 downwards.
GTAGCTAATCCTCTAATTAGAAATCTCGGATGATGCTCATTAAGTGATAATTTATACATCCTAAAATCAGGCTGAAATCTCCCGTAGCGTCTTCTATAAAACCAAACTGATGTCGTCGATATATCATGTAATAAAAGTTTATAATTTTAAAACTTCTGTCTCCCAGATTTAATTTTTCTGTCTTTGGTAGTTGCTTGATTATTCTCTGGTAATTAGTCCTTCTCCATATATGAAAGACTAACAAAGTGCTCGTCTTTTTCCTAGGGTCGTGTGCACACAGCTTGACTGATCTTCAAGGAAACTTCTCGAGTCCGAACTATCCATCCAGCTACCCACATAACCTGAACTGCACCTGGTCTATTACTGCAACACCAGGCAACTACATTTACTTGCAGTTTTCTAACTTTTTTCTGGAATATGGTGGAAGCCACTGTCCGTATGACTACGTGGAAGTATCTGACTCAAACTATCCATCGAGTTCCACACAAATAAAACGCTGTGGTGATGAAAGTCCGTGGTGTGTTTGGAGCACGAGCAAGGTCCTGCATGTTCGATTCGTTACTGATCACATTGTGTCAAAGTCAGGCTTCACGGCACGTTATGCAACTTACGGGAATCCTGGCAACGGAAACTGCCTGTCTCTTAATGCAACACAAAGTAAGGAAATACTCGCAAGGCGTACCCAGGAATGACCCTAATTAGATGCAAACAGATTTTGATAAGCGTTACCAAGTGTCCTCTTACCCTTCTCCTCAACTTTGAATCAGAGATTAGGAAGTGTGTTTGAGCTGCCTTCCTTTCGTTGAAATATCCAGATCCGTTAATTATTTGACATTTTTACTGAGGATGGAAGTCTTGCATCAAATGCAAATTTAATGTAGATGCATTACAGAAACAATTTGATGTTTGTTTGTTGTGGGGCCCGGGCTGAGTTGGGTTTTAAGTTTATTGTCACATTGCATGCTGTATTGATCCAACTATTATCCGCTGCAGAGGTTAAACTTTGAGAATCGATACTATTGACTAGGGCAGACTCTTTTTTACCGAACTAAAATGGCGCGAGACAAAATAATTGTTATGTCGATTAGAAATTGCGTACGAACCAAGGATGAATTGCAACGTCTGTTTCCTGGTCTCCTTCCCAGCCGTTTTTGGCGATGTCACGCAACGCTCCCACGAAAGATACGGGTGCTCACATTGGAACCACATTCCTTTCTCGGAATAAGCCGATCACAGTTACAGTTTCACTTTCTGGAACTGTATCGTGCGACATGACATCGATCACCATAAATACGCAGGTCCGTTGTTTGTATTTTTAAAGCGACCGCGTTAACTGAGAGAATGAAAGGATGGAAATATAATGCCATTATTCAATATTTTGATTATCTTCAAAATCAAGTTTTCCTGTACGCGCAATTTCACGTATTCTCAATTGCCACTATCTATCAGTTCTATGTATGCAGAGCTGAAACCAAAGCAAAGAAAAGTGTACTCAAAATCTGACCGCAGCTGTTAAAAAGCCCTAGGTAATAGTAAGGCTTTCTGTTACGGTAGATGAGTCAAGTCAAGTCAAGTCAAGTTTTATTTATACTCACACAGAAATAATAATTAATACAAATCAGTGCTTAAAATATAAAATCAAGAGATTACGAAGAAAAAGACATACAATTGTAGGTTCATTGCAAGTTCAGACGTTGGGACACATACATAGTTCATGGAATTAACCTAGAAGGTGACCCAAAACAAGAAATATTAGTAGAAGGACCGGAATAGAGATGCAAAATAATTGTCCTAGATCAAAATTATTACTTCATTAATTAAATAGCCGTTAAAGATAATATAATCGTAACACATTAGGAATTAATAATAGTATTATAACCATCAATCACAGATTTTTTGATATATTGACGAAAACGGCTTGATTTTCTTAACAACAATGGATAAAGAATTCCAAAGTTTTGGACCAGTGTAACTGAGAGAAGAGAAAACGAATGCCGTATTGAGTGGTATGAACAGATGTAACAAACGGATTATCAATCTGTGATTGATGTGTATTATATGAATGAATAGAAGATACTGGGTTAAAAAAATAACAAAACTAGAAGGGCTTAGTTTATGGTACCAATGATAAACAAAAGAGAGAATTTCAAGATGAATTATATCAGAGAATTTGAGGAGTCTGAGAGACTTCAATAGTGGCTCAGAATGCGATCTAGGGTCGGAAAAAGTCATTATTCTGACGATTCGTTTTTGCAAAGTAATTACTGGTTTTAGGTAGGTTGGGTATGTGAGACCCCAAACTTGAATACCCATAAGTAGGAAAAGGGTATATTAGGGAAAAGAAAAGCATAATACGTATATCAACATTAACATAGTACCTTAATTTGGAAAATATGCCTACAGTTTTCGATAGTTTTAAGCAAAGTTCATTAACATGGTTCTTCCAAGTCAAGTTTGAGTCAAAAGTGACACATAAGTATTTGACTGTGGAGATTTCTTAGACATTTACACGATCAATTATTACATTTAATGACTTATATGGTTTTAGTTTCTTAGAATGAAAAAGAGCAAAATTAGTTTTCGAAATACTGAGAGCTAGTCTATTAGATTTCATCCAGTCAGCCACTGCATAAAGCTCTTGATTTAGTATTAGTTCAAGATTATTAAGGTTTTTACGTGAACAATATATATTAGTGTCATCAGCAAATAGTTGGAAACTAAGCAGTTTTGAGGTGCTTGGTAAATCATTAATATATAGCAAAAACTACAGGGGTCCAAGAGTGGATCCCTGAGGTACACCACAAGTGATTAAAAGAGAATCAGATTTATGCCATTTATACATACGAATTGTTTTCTATTGGACAGACGTGATTGAAACCAATCATAAGCTTTACCTCTCACTCCATAATGATTCATTTTAGATAAAAGAATGGAATGGTTAACTGTATCGAATGAGGTTTTGCCTACGTCAAAATATAGATTCGATCTGCGGCCGGTAACCCGGCAAATGCACGAACTGTTTCTAGTACCATATACTGTTGCAAATGTATGGGTGATATTGCCGCCGAAAATAAATACTCTTTCTTGGGCGGTCGAGATTTTTTCGGCGTTTCAATCTAAGTACCTACATGGGGCTGCCAAAAATCGCAATGAATGATTTTCGCCACACTTAATTGGCTTACCTTTTTGGTTGGTTTAATACACCGTGAAAACAAGGGAAAAGGAATGTTGCTCGAATGTGAGCAAAATACGACAATGCAACCAAGAAAGGACGAACTTCAAACAAGATCCCCTCCAACACTTAAATAACGTCTAGATGCTTTAAACAAAGTTCTGAAAACACAAGCTAGTGAAATTTCCCCCCTAATTTTACGAGAACTCATTGCGATTACGTGTTTATAACATAAGGGCAAAGTGTTCTTGTTACTGTCGAGGCACAACGAAAACCAATTGGCCAAACGGATTAAAAAAGCACTCTGTTCGCTCGAATTTTAGAGCAAAACAAAGAAACAATGCTTATCGGTATTTGCGCATGTTGTAGCTAATCCTCTGATTACAAATCTCGGATGATGCTCATTAAGTGATATTTTATACTGAGTCATGTAGCAGCTCTCGTACTGTATAATGTGTTTGGCTCACATCCCTAGCCAATACAAAAGACTAAACAATTGAAACAATGACCTAGACTTAAAAACAATAGAAGCTGCATACAATGCGAAACAATAGGAGCTTACGAGAGCTGTTACACTACTGTTTATACTTCCTAAACTCAGGTTGAATTAGTTAGTCCTGTCAAAACCTGCCGTAGCGTATTCTACAAAACCAATACTGAAGTCGTCGATGTGTCATGTTATAAAAGTTTCCCATTTTTAAACTTTTTTATCCTAAAATTTGTTTTTTTTTTGTTTTTGATAGTTGCTTGATTATTCCCGGGCAACTGAGAAGAATGAAATTATGGGTAGCAAACAAATATGCTTTAGCTAGTCCTTCTCCATATGTGAAAGATTAACAAAGTGCTTTTGTTTTACTAGGGTCGTGTGCACACAGCTTGACTGATCTTCAAGGAACCTTCTCAAGTCCGAATTATCCAGCCAGCTACCCACATAACCTGAACTGGACCTGGTCTATTACTGTAACACCAGGCAGTTACATTTACTTGCAGTTTTCTTACTTTCGTCTAGAATATGGTGGAAGTCACTGTTTACATGACTATGTGAAAGTATATGACACAAACTATCCATCGAGTTCCATACAAATAAAACGCTGTGGTTATCAAAGTCCTTGGTGTGTTCGGAGCACGAGCAATGTCCTACATGTTCGATTCGTTACTGGTTCCTCTGTTTCGGCTCCAGGGTTCATAGCACGTTATGCAACTTACGGGAATCCTGGCAACGGAAACTGCCTGTCTCTACAAGGTAAGTAAATACTCACTGAGCATGTCCAGGAATGACCCTAATTAGATGCAAATAGATTTTGATAAGGGTTACCAAGTGTTTTCTTACCCTTCTCCTCAACTTTTAAATTATTTATATCTAGAAACTAGCAGTAACCAGAGATTAGGAAGTGTGTTTGAGCTACCTTCCCATTTATTTGACATTTTTACTGAGCATGCACCAAACGCAAATGTAATCTAGATGCATCACAGAAACAATTTGATGTTTGTTTGTCAATTAGCAATTGCGTCCGAACCAAGGCCGAATTGCAACCTCTGTTTTATGACAAAAAAAGACAACAAAAAGACAAAAAACAACAAAAAAAGGAAATTACACAGCTTGCCGAAGTTTTGATAAATAGCATCAATCATACTTGTTGCTAGTCTCCTTATCAACCATTTTTGGCGATGTCACGCAACGCAACGCAACGCTCACACGAAAGAAACGGGTGCTCACGCTAAACTGGTGAGTTCCAAAGTAAATTTCACTCGAAAAACCGATATCGCACTCATCGCTTCGTGATTTATGCGATATTGGTTTCTAGGGTGAAATTTACCGTGGAATTCATTAGTTAGGCAATGATTTTCTTCTATAGAATAAAGGAAAGAAAATGATTTAATTAAGCAGCAACGGGAAACACCAAAACGCGGACAATTCGAAACCCTAAACGCAGTAAGAATAAATAATCAGGGAGCTCCGCTTTTAGGCTTGGCTAAATCTATATATTAACTTGATGGAACCTCTTAAAAATGAGTGAAAGAAGTGGTGCTCCAAACCAACGTACTTGTAATAAAGTTCGTATTCCCGTATATAAGAAACGGTAAATCCTTGATCAAACATTGAATTATCACGTCCACCATTTTTTTTTTAAATCTCGGTGCCCGTTGTATCATTTTATCTTCACCGTTGCACTCCTGTTTTCCTGTATAAAGCGTAGCATTTCCTGAATCACAATCGGTGCATTCTATGCATTTTGCTTGTTATCCCACAATGGCGATATGCTCAAGAATGTATCCAAAGGGTTCATATTTGTAGTGTTGACGAAACAACCACTCTTGTAAGTAGCTTTCAAACAGATCCTTGGGTGTTCCTGTTGGATGTCTACTATTCTTCATGTAACTCCCTACGATTTAGTTTCAAGCCCAGCGTGTGGACGCGCGCGTCTGGGTTGACGACGTTTAAGGCTGGTTTTCACTAGCGACGAAGTCGGAGTCGTAGTCGTAATCAGAAGCGCAGAGCGATACGATCTAGCGAAAATCAAACTGTCGGAGTCTGAAGCAGAACACCGATTCCGCTTATGACTCCGTCGCTTATGATCCAGTGAAAACTGCATTGTCGGAGTCGGAAGCAGAAGCGGAAGTATAAACTAAGCATTGTGGTTGGTTGGTTCTTACGCTTCAGATTCCGATTCCGGCAATCTTGTTTTCACTGGATCATAAGCGACGGAGTCATAAGCGGAGTCAGAAGAAAATGGGAACGTTCGGATTCTTCTGACTACGATTCCGTCGAGCTTATGACTCCGCTTACGACTCCGACTACCACGTCATAAGCCATCTTACGTCTCCGACTACGCAAACCAGCCTTTAGCAAAGGATTATATTTGACAAGATGATAGCCCTGGTCTTGCAAGCAATGTTGACTTTCCCACACATTGCTCATCATGCGCATCCTTGACAATATTTAAGCATGGATTGTGACCTACCAAAAGAAGAAAACAGGCCTTGGTTTCTAGGCAAATGCCACCAAACACTCACTGTCCTTCAATGAAGCGGCATCTGTGATATTTCTTCTTGCCAAAATTGCACATGTCTCTCTCAAAAGTTGTACTAAGACCGCCTATTGGCCCCTGCAACTGTTTTATGATTGTATCTGCTCAAACCTCCTGGCATTAGCTATATCAAGTTATCACCGTTTTATCAAGGTGGTCTCATCTTCAAGCACTGCTTGAATTGAACTACAGCCATGCATCCTAGTGTAAATGAGGTCTAATTTTGTTTTTGCTAAAGGAAAGCTTGCTATCATAAATTTATGAGTTTTGGTGGATTGATGCTTGTCCTTTGCATTTTTTTTCTGTAGCATCTTCAAACAATTTTATTTCCTGTTGCATTTCATTTTTGTCAACTGAGTTTCCAAACCCACTAGTAACAGTAGACGAGAGTAGAGTGCGTTCTTTGCACCATCCCATGTATCCCTTGTGATTGGCTATAAAAGCTATGACCTTTTTCACGACTTGATGTGGTCAAGGGCTGAAAGAAAATTTAAATAGTAATATAGTAGAATTTAATGAAGTGCTAAGAGACTGCCACATCTTGTTCTTCACAGCGTAAAAACGTGTAAGAATCCTGGAGATGGTCCTATGAACAAACTGCGGTCATAAACACATTTCATGCATTTTAACTTGACGTTTCATATGATACAACATACATCTTCAGAAGTGACGGTTGAACAACTTTTAGAAAGTGTTTATGTAAAACTTTGTGACAGACTAGTAACTAGATTAAGAACAATGCTCTTAACAAGTAAATGTCATATAAGCATTGAAAACTGGCTTGTTTAATTGGTTAATAAAGCCAGAGTTTCTCACTGCCTACGTTTTTGTTTAACGCTGGTTTAAGCTTGCGTATCAGTAAGGTTTCTTTTATTTTAGAGTGCAAATCAGATCTTCCATTTTCGAAGGCTTCAAAATGGTCCACTTGCTGTTGTAACCGGTTTTAATTTGATTGTGTGATCCGCAACAGCGGAAGTGTAAACGTTACCTGTAAGGGCTCTGTAATGATCCGTCTTCCGGCCATGTAAACGACGTTTCGTTTCACCAATGTAAAAGTTATTGCAATCCAACAACAGGCTTTGTACACAATCTTGGATTTTTGAGATTTACAGAAACGGTCTTTGTAGGCGAAATAGACTTGATTCGGCGGGGGTTTTGAAATGTCAACTTAACGTTAACGAAGTCATAGAA
>NC_090895.1:47653387-47675887 GCF_036669925.1 Montipora capricornis | reverse complement strand
AACATCGCAGTAAGTCTTGCTGAGTTTCTCTTTCATTTCTGATGTACGCATTTATGCACCGCAAGTAACAAACGGTAAAGGGCGCACTGTCGGCTTCCACTGATACCAGTTTCGTAACTGAAGGAACTACCGATGTTGAATAAAGTGCCTTTACTTTATTTATTTTACTTTACATCTTCTTCGCGAATGAAATTTGCCTTTAGATACTGGAAAAATGCACTGCAATCGGGGTTAACCTTTTTTCAAGGTAGCGGTTTAAAGCCTTGAAGCAATCGCATTGGTCTGCAGTTTCGTACATCTTTGCTTCATTTTCGTTATTGGGTTGTCACTGGCCCCATCTACATGGTTCTTCGAAGATTTATCATGCCATGATTGCGAATTTTCTCCTGGCTGCATCAACGACAAAATTGAAGCTGTTGATAGTAAGAGCTCTCTGTCCTTCACGGCCTCTTCGGAAAAAGTAAAGGACTATGTGGAAGCAGACATTTCTTAAAAGTGACAGTGGGGAAGAAAGAAAAATGACTCCGCCGGTTTTGAGCTGTCTGAGATGTTATTCTTAAAAAGCAGGTTTATGGGTTACGTTTTCCTTTCCACTTCTTTTCAAATTAAAGGGAACCTCCACTAAAACAACAAAATAGCCTTAAACCACAGAACATAATGTTTACAATTGGAATTGCTCAATCTTTTTCCAATGAAAACGTTTGTATTCGAGAAAAATAAATTCCAAAAACGCTTATTTTGGTTTTCAAATTTCCCGGGCGCCGCCATCTTGAATAATTGTGACGTAACTTGGTTGCCCTATTGTTCCAGAACAATCGCTCTTTGTATCAGAACAATTGGGCAACCAAGTTGCGTCACAATTATTCAAGATGGCTGCGCCCGGAAATTTGAAAACCAAAATAAGCGTTTTTGGAATTTATTTTTCTCGAATGTTTGTATTCGAGAAAAATAAATTCCAAAAACGCTTATTTTGGTTTTCAAATTTTCCCCTTTTTCATTAGAAAAAGATTGAGCAATTCCAATTGTAAACATTATGTTCTGTGGTTTTAAGTTATTTTGTTGTTTTTGTGGAGGTTCCCTTTAAGAAGTTGCGCATCTAACACCTGGTTTGATAACCGAAAAAATGTGGGATCACTTGCTAGCTGAAGCTTTTTGCTGTAAGGAGGAGCGTTAAGATATCTTTCGATTCTGTCTGAATCCAAGCAGGGTTGATTCATTGTATGGCTTTCCTTTTTGTGTTTTCCTTTTTGCAACTGTTTCGTTATTAATTGTGGTAAAATAAAGAAAGGAAGGAGAATTTTAAAGATGTAAAATAGACAGTTATTTTGTCCATATAGATGCATTTGCTTGCTCAAGCGTTGTCCTTGCCAGATAAGACTTATCTCATTAATTTAATGCTCAGTAAAACAGTTTTTTTTAATGTAAGCTTATACTTGAAACAGATACATGGATTTAATTAATATGTACGACTTAAAGTGGAACTAAAACTATGAACAAATTATAATTAAAAAACTAATCTATAAATTGCGTGCAACGTTTGCTGGAAGAAAACATTCAAATGGCTTTCTACGCCAAAAATATTTTGCACTGAAAGATTGTGTGTCGCCAAATCGCTAAAAAACCTCTTTAGAATTACTACTAGACATACTCACCTCGAAAGGTTGATACGGGCCAATTTGTTAATTTTTTTTTGGTCTTGTCCGAGTGCCTTTGTTCGACCAGATCATTAAGCTCCCATTCGCTTAAATCAGCGAATCTTTTCACCTTACTTGGTGTTGAGCTCAAAGTTGGGAAATTCATCGGAATTGTTTTCGTTATGTCCAGAGATTTTTCCATTGTTAAGCGAAAGAAAAATTATCTTGTGAAAACTCTTACGAAATGCTTGACGTCAGCGTGCAACCCACTCGGAAATAGATTGCATTTATTAGCCAATCAGAGCGAGCCCTTTCTTGAAGGGATGTTATAATAAGAGGTAAATATCCGTATGCCTGGTGTAAAGCGTAGTCTGCTGTTATTAGCTGTAACACAGGATAATGTCCATAGAGTACCTACAATACTTAATACTTCAACTATACCGTGACGTGTGTACAAATTCTATATCTTATCTGAAACGGCTCGGCCCCTCGTCGATTTCCACTTTTCAGGGAGCCTATATACCCTTCATCTTTAAAAGGATTTTTTTGCCGTGTTGTAAAATGACCTTTTGTAAGTTACGGGCGCAATAAAATGCTCTTAAAAAAAATCAACACACGTCACTGATTAACCAGATATAACTCTAATGCACCCGAATCCTGCACAGAACAGGAGGAGGAAAATATGTTAACAATATTATTTTATTATTATTATTATTATTTACGACTCAAAGTCATAAGTGGGTTGAGTTTGTTGTTTTCCTACTCTGCTCTAAGAGGTTTTTCTCCGGGTACTCCGGTTTCCCCTTTCTTAAAAACGAATGTTTGATCTTATTTAGTGAAACTGATTACATTTATATGTTCAGTGACCCCAATTAGTGCCACAGCACTACTAAGTCTTGGCACCTTAATAAAAGTCATTATTATTGTCTGTAAAGAAACTACACAGGAAAAATCTTAGACCATCAGTGCACTTCCCTAGCTGTTAAAAAAAAGCGACAGAGAAAACCAGGACAGACAACTGGAGAAACTGTGGAAGCGTATTCACCATGCAATCGAAGTTGTGTACCGACCTTCGGATGTGAACGCTGATGATTATCATGGGTGAACAGTCTGTGATGATCCAAGAGACATAGGGAAGAAATAAGACTCATCCTGATTAGTCCTTAATACACCACTTCAATTTGCATTAGACTCGGAGCGATACTGCAACACTTAGAAACGTGCCTGACTCGAACCAAAATGAAAGCGCTTTGGGATGCCATAGATGTCATAGAGGAGAACAAATTCACCATACACAAGGCCCCCAAAACACCTAAAATCACTCTTTTGCTCTTGCCCATTCTGTTGCCATATGCTTGTTAGTTGCTTTAATTCCATCGTTAGCATGGATACTCTCTGTGTTAAGCATTGTTTGCTGCCTAACAGTTATAAGTAATAAAGTGTGTCCTTTATTGTAAAAATCATTAATAATTCATAAGGGTGACAGCCAACGGAAACGCACTATTCAGGTCACATGCATAGTCTGTAAAGAGTGATAACTTTCAACTGCCTGAAAGCATGGGGAGGGTTTGAAAGGGTAGCAAGGAGAAGCTGGGGTTGATGAATGAACTAATACAATAATTAAATAAATTATATACAATCACTAGTGGTTGTAACAAAGTATACAACCACGTGTTCTTTTTATGAACACAATTCATATTACTTTTTTTTGACAGACAGACAGACAGTTTATTCTCTAAAACATAAACAGGTTTACAGAGAAGTATAATGAAGACTTAATGAGAAAAGGGGAAAAAATAGTTAAACTAATACCTTGCCCTAACAGTTGGAAACATATAAAAATTACCTAATTAATTAAGTGGATACAAAAGAATAAAACACACAGTACACACACACACATGCATAAAAGCAATATATAAATTAAATATGAGCAAAATAAAGCAACCATGTCAATCAGCATTTATTAGTATTGGGATAAGTAATGACTGAAAAGGGAATTCTTAAAAAGTTTTTTAGAATGCATAGAGCGGATGGAAAGGGGATGATCATTCCAAAAATAACTTTGTTACTTCTCATTTCCCACTTAGGCCTAATCACTGAAACGAGTGCTTAGGCTTAATCAGGAATCGAGTGCTATTTCCAGAAAAGCGTAGTTAACATGTTCTCGTTGTACTCGATTTCGAGTGCTATCCCCACAAGGAAGCATTCATCCGTTGACCAAAGCGTAAAATAAAGGCTATAATGTCACAGTATTGCATGGTCCTCATCACTAAAACCAGCGCTTAGGCTAAATCAGGAATCGAGTGCTATTTCAAGAAAATTGTAGTTAACCGAACCGTACAATGAAAGCTAGAGCGAGGCACGTTGTTGACGCCACGTTTAAAGAAGAGGTATATTGCACAGTAATTTGTACAGTTCAGTTTTATTTTGGCGTATATTCTTCAAACGATCTCGTAAAAAGTGTAGATAACGGTGCCGTAAATGAAAAACTAAAATCACTGAAACGAGAGTTTAGGCTTAATCAGGAATCGAGTGCTATTCCGAGAAAAGTGTGGTTAATTAAATAACCGAACTGTAAAATGACTCGATCGTCGCGCTTTAAGAACGAGAAATACATATCAGCAAGGAGATTGATCGTGCGTTAAGATACATCATTGTTTTTCACTCGATCATCATGCTTTATGAACAAGAAATACATACACATCAATCTCCTTCGCTCTTTTTGTTTGGCGCGTCAGAAAGGAGAAATACTGGGAACCAGGAAAACGAGTGCTTATCCGCGTATCCGCTAAGCTCGGTGTTTCCAATGCGTATCTGCGCATCTGCGTACCCACATAATTTAGGTTTTAGCTTCAAGGTGGCAAGGTATTCTGCAGTTAAGCCTTCCAAGGATGAAAGAGATCAGTAAATCTACTAATTGGGCACAAGGATCACTAAAACTTTAGCTTTACAATCCAAGTGTGCCACTGAAAAGGTGTACGTCTATTTAAGGAAATCATTGCCCGAAAATGAGATAAATATTCAATATCCGACGACAACCTCAGTACAAACATTCAGTAGAACGCAAGACAATACCTGCATGATTTCTCTTGAAAGCACACGCCAATGCAACTTTGTTGCATGCATGCTTTTCTAACACATCGGCGATACTGCCACAAAGTATTCATTTCACAAGTTGGGCCCCTACAATCTCTCGCCTTTGGCTCGAGATTGTAAAGCCCCATACAACACTGCCGCTCATGTTGTAAACATTATATACAACACTGCCGCTCTTGTTGCAAACATTACTTACTGATTAGTATAAGGAACATTATGCAATTGCGCATGCTCACTAGCTCGCTAGTTTGAGCACTCTGGCATGGCTTAGATGTACCATATGTGTGGGACATTTGGGGTGGCTTTATAAGCTTAACCACCGTCGTAGACATCAGCACTGCACTGATGAGGCCCAGAAGGCCGAAACAGTACTGTCTGCATATTAGCCCCCAGAGAGCGCTCAAAGACAAAGGAGTTGGAGCTGGTTATATATAACTAGAGAGAAGAGTGGACTACTTTTCCATTACAGATCTACAAGCTTGTTTCGTAGGAGCATGGCGCTCCCACTCTTCGGGATCTTATAATTCTATCTACATAAACGCGGTATTTATGCGTTCAATTTTTCACACTTGCTTGCACAGTGTTTAGTTCTTAATTACACGTTATTTAGTAAAAACTTACTTGCATGCCAGCAGCTGCTTACTTACTCTGACCTTTTGTTAAGTGTGGCGTGCTCCGCGGGGTGGCAAATTACGTAATATTTCTCAAGTGTGCATAAGTTACATCTTTTAGTAGTGTTAGAATACGCACGTGCTCTGCCTAGAATTTTCCAAGTGATCTTATACTCTGTTTTTTCTTTCTTTAAGCGCCATACACATTTGCTTAGCTCAGTTTCATCACCGTATTTTTCTGTCCTAAAAGATTGCTTATGGTTGGCGAACCTCGCCTTAAAGTCCGTGTCCGTATGCCCTACATAGTGCTCAGTCTCCTCGCTAGATGTGACAGAGGCCTGGTACACAATGCCTTTTGCGAGACACTGGTTGTCAAGTGGGCAGTTGCATAGCCTTTCTTCGCGTGTTTCTGCCCCTGATTGTAGTAGTAGGCGCTTATTTTTTTAATCTATTACGCTTTTACAGTTGCATGCCTAACGTAAAAAGACTTGATTCTTCAGCCTTACATAGTTTCAAATGATTAATAACTCGTACAATTAGGGAAACCGGGGGCAATAGCCAATTGTTCTCGTGTTTCCAATCTGAAGTAAATGCGTCAACCGCTTCTGTTCCAGGCTGATAAAGCCTGGAGTTAAAACGAGCAAGCTTGTTGTTATAACAGCAGGCGAACCTGTCCACGGAATGTGGGCCCCACTTAACGTGCAACATTCTAAAATAATAACACAATTTAATGTATTATCATCGAAAACTACGATTCTACTCAGACAACCGCCTCTGCGTTCAGTTCTCTAGGAATACATTTCATTTCCAGTGAAATGCAATTTGTTACACACAAAATGAATATCTCTAAAACTAGAGAAATGAAGGAAAAAAGATTGAAGTAGACAGCGAATTATCGTAAAAGTAAAGATACTTGACAGGCCTCAATTTTTATAGAGATGAGAGGTGAAAGTTTCAGAAATACGAGTACATAAAATTGTTTTATAGTTCTAAAAGTCTTCCACTTTTAAAACTATCAGAAATATTATGAAACTCTGTTAATTCCTGTTTCCATGCAAGAACACTTTCTTTTTTTATGAGAACAACACAGTGAACCTTCTTTATCAAAGCTCGATAAAACAATGAATGTCTTTAAATTGCATTTGGTCATTAAGATCCTAAATTTTGTTTTGATTTTTCCTATTGTTTCCCATAGCAGTAGCAAATTCACTGTTATCCATTTTCTCCTTGATTTGAACCCTCTGGGTCGTTCACGGAATTACTTTTACTGCTCTTGTCTAAAAAGAATCGAATACAACCGTGATCTGCAAATGCTGAGACTAAAATGGGATTGATTGCATTGTTCTTGTTTAATTCGAAAATTGCACTCTTTTCTAATTTTTTTGTTTGTTTTTAGATATCTTGATAAGAACAAAATAACTCAACTTCCAGAAAACGTTTCCTCAGGACTCACACATCTATCTAAGCTGTACGTATATTGCCCAAAATATACAAAATATGACACGCCTTTCCGCCTCTCCACTTAACAAATAATTGTGTGACTTAGTTATAAAGTGACTTACACAGCTGAGTTAAATAAAGCCTTCACAGTGATTTTATGGCTATAAGTCGTTGAAGGATTTATTTTGGGACAATTGGGATTAATTTTACTGCTCTTGTCCAAGTAGAAATGAGTACACCGATGATCCGGGAATGCTAAGAACGAAACGGCAATTAAAATTAAATGGCGTTAATTGCATTGTTCTTCTTTAATTTAAATTTAGTACTTATTTATATTTTTTTTATTCCTAGATATCTCAGGGAGAATGAAATAACTAAATTCCCAGAAAGCGCTTTCTCAGGATTCACACATCTATCTGCGCTGTAAGTATATTGCCCCAAATACACATTCAAAATATGATACAGCTATGCGCCTCTCCACTCAACAAATAATTGTATGACTCAGTTACAAAGTGACTTACACAGCTAAGTTAAATAAAGTCTTGACAGTAATTAACCCTTTCAGGTCAAAAATTAAAGTGCATTTAAGCCTTTGCCTTCTAAGATTAATACTAAATGTTATCCCAGTCTGTTACTTTGGTTCCTTTTGTAAAACCTTTCATTTGATCTTAGCTAGGTCCCCATTTTCTAAAGAAGGAGTAAATAAAACAATTATATTGATTGACACTGACACACATTAATTTTTGAGTTATTGAAATGACAATGTCGCCAACGAAATGGTAACTATTTATATACTAGGTACTTAAAATTAAAATTTGAATTGCTTCCGGAAATTTCCGAGGTTAAAATATCTTTAAATCCGACGTTTCGACCAGTTTTACTCGTCTTCTTCAGGTTGTTTAAATAATGTTATCATTATGGCCACAGTTAATAGAGGGGAATGGTTTGGAAGCTCGGCAAACATCAAAGGAGCAAACAAAGATGCCAAGATTTAGGTTGGAAAGTCCACGAACGTGCACAATCTTTTGTTTTGCGCTTATACACTATGCATGAATTAAGGTAACCAACACGTTTCTATTGGTTAGTTCCTCAGTACGGAGCAAACAACTATTGTGTTTTGTGCACGGTCAAGGCCAACTGAAGAGAACAAAAACCTACAACAAAGAAATTTATTGGGTTTCATAACCATTCCCCTCTATTAACTATGTTATGGCGGATCATTTTTAGTCGTTCAGCGTGGTGACCGCACATGACGTATCATGCATGACCATTACACGACGTGTAAATGATGTCAAACTGCACGGGAAATGAAGGGAAAAGACTGTACCCCGCGCAATTTGACATCATTTACACGTCGTGTAATGGTCATGATACGTCATGTGCGCTCACCAAGCGAAACGAGTAAAAACGATGCGCCATATTGATAACATTTTTGTAAACAACCTGAAGAAGACCAGTAAAACTGGTCGAAACGTCGGTTTTTAAGATATTTTAACCTGGGAAAATCCCGGACACAATTCAAATTTCAATTTTTATAGAGATGAGAGGTGACAGAGTGGAATTGACCGTTGCATAAAAGTCCTTCACTTTTGGAACTATGAGGATAATATGGCACTGTTATTTCCTGTTTCCATGCAAGTACACTTCCTTTTTTATGATCTCAATACAGTGAACCTTCTTTATCAAAGCTCGATAAAACAATACACGTCTTTAAACTTCATTTGGTCATTAAAATCCTAGATTTATTTTTCCTATTGTTTCCCATAGAAGTAGCAAATTCACTGTTATCCATTTTTTCCGTGATTTCAACCTTCTGAGTCGTTGGAAGTAATTTTGCTGCTTTTGTTTAAATAGAATCGAATACAGCCGTGATCCACAAATGCTGAGAACGAAACGGCAACTAAACTCAAATGGGATTGATTGCATTTTTCTTGTTGAATTCGAATTTTGTACTCATTTCTGATTTTTTATTTATTTTTAGATATCTTGATAAGAACAAAATAACTCAACTCCCAGAAAACGTTTCTTCAGGACTCACACATCTATCTGAGCTGTACGTATATTGCCCTAAATGTACAAAATATGACATGGCTTTTCACCTCACCTCTCAACAAAGAATTGTGTGACTTAGTTATCAAGTGACTCACACAGCTGAGTTAAATGAAGGCTTTACAGTAATGAACGTTTCAGGTCAAAACTTGAAGTGCATTTGAATATTAGCCTTCTAGGATTCATACTAAATGTTATTTTAGTCCGTCATTTTGGTTCATTTTGGGTTAGGGATGCATGGAATCCAGGAAGTGCCGCAGTTTTTCGAATGTACTTTTGAGATGCACCTTTCTATAATGCTTCCTCTTCCTAGTCACAACTTAGAATGTGTTCTAATAGTGTTAGAGTATGCATCTTCGGTGTGGGGTGGTATCCCCAAACACCTCGTTGAATATCTGGAGCTTGTGAAGAACCTGGCGAGCCTTTCACGAATTGGCATTATGAACGCTAACCTTCCTAACCCCGCTTAAAGAGCACAGTGATGCAGCTTCTAGCTTCTAGCTTCTAACTCGAGAGACTTTTATAAGTGAAAAGAACCATCTCAATTACGCACTGATATCAATGTCAACGATTAAAAGCCTCTACTCGAGTGCGTTAAGTCTTAAGATACCACATTCTAAGACTGATTGGCTAAGGCCAAGTCGCATTCTAAACTACAGATGATGTTCTCGTGAGTTTTTATTCTGCGAAATCCTACATTACCTCTAATATTTCTCATGTTTTAATAATATTGTCGTAAATTCACCGTCTTTTTTAATTTAATTATGGATTAATTCATAAAGCTATTATTATTTCTGGGAATTGCCTGAGGGACACTGCTCGTGTATGTCGTTGTCAGGTTAGATGAAGTTGATAGTAGTGGCTCCCGAGTTTGTACCATCAACAGCATACAGCAACAATTTTGTATCAGCCTCCTAATGGTTTCTCTCAGGGTACAGCTGTACGTTTATACACAATATCTCTACGTACGAGTTGCTGTACAGGGATTGCGCCAAGCTGCTCTATTCCACTAGCAGATGTCAATGTCGCAAAGTGGGACTTAAATGTACTGATGTCTGCAGCTGCAATTGTGCTGAAGATAATGGAAGCTGTGATAATAATGCCGATGATGATGACCATGAGTCATCTGATATTGATGATGATCATGACGACGATGATGATGAGTCATCTGATGTGATAATGTTGATGATGATCATGAAGACTATGATGATGAAGAAGAGGAGGAACACGGGGGAGATGAATAGGATACCTTTTATCCTTGTCAGGGAGTTGTGATAAAATTGCATTTAGCTGATTAATTTAAAAGTAAGACATGCAAAATATGCCACAAGGCATTTCATGAAAAAAGGCTCCTTTACAGGTTGTATTAATGAACACGAAATCAGATTTATTACTGTTATGTTATGTTTTGTTACAGAGTTTTCTAAGTTACACTCCAATAGAAAGTAATATTGGGACAATCTGTCGTCATAACCAATTGCTACAAGGCATTATGTGTTCCAGCCTCGTTTTCACGTTCACGTGATCCGTTCTATTACTGTTGCGTGTCAGATAGACCCCAATTTAAAGTATGACAATTTTTGTCGAAATTCACCACCATTGACGATGGTAACAAAGTAGTTGAAGGTCAAGCCTCGTTTCCATGTTGACCTCTGAGGGTCACACTTTTAACCCCCCGTAAAAGCTGTCGGTGCAAGTTAGAAAATTGCCGACAACTTTTGACATGTTCCTTAGGGCCCCCTTAACACATTTAGATAGGCGGCTTCCTTTCATCAGGAAATTCCCATGGAATTACAGATGCTCCAATACTAATTCGATTTGCCAACAGGCTTGCTACCACGTACTGAACTAATTTACATACATTTGGCGAGTTGACAAGAATATGCCAAAATCGCCAGATTCGCCAATATGACTAACCACCATGTATTGAACTAATTTACATACATTTTGCGATTTGACAAGAATTCGCGGAAATCGCCATATTTCCCAGATTCGTCAACATGGCTGGTCACCATGTATTGAACTAATTTACGCACATCTGGCAATTTGACAAAATTTCGCCACAATCGCCATATTTGCCAAAATGGTCAAATTGTTAGTGATATGTTATTTTGCCAATTTTGTTATTGTTTGCATTTCTGGACATAGTGTAAAGAATCAATGTTTGATCTTCCTTAGTGAACCTAATCAGATTTATGTGTTCAGTGCCCCCAATGAGTGCCTCAGTGCTAGAAGTCTTGGCACCTTAATGAAATTCATTATTATTATCTGCAAAGAAACTATACAGGAAAAATCTTAGACATTCATTGCACTGCCGTGTTAAAAAAAAATCTGGAAAAACTGTGGAAGTGAATTCACCATGCAATCGAAGCTGTGTACCAACCTTTGGAGGTGGAAGCTGTTGCTCATCATGGGTAAACACAGTCTGCCACAGTGACGATCCAAGAGACACAGTGAGGAAATAAAACACACCCTGATCAGTCCTTAATACACCACTGCCGTCTCGTCCACTCGTCTACGGAATCGGGCGCACATTTGCTGCCTAGTTGGCAGTGTAGGAAATGAAAGGTTACGTTTATACAAACGTTGGCCGTGTAGCACTTATGTTTTAAACAGAGTTAACTGAATAGAGTGTAATGTGAAGTGCTAGATTTCAATCCCATATGAACCATGTGAGCGTTAGCCCTACTAATGGAAATGGGCCCACACAAGGACAGAGAAAAACTCTGACCAGGATGGGAATTGGGATTCCATCAGTAGGGCTAACGCTCACATGGTTCATATGGGATAGAAATATAGCACCTCACATTAAACTCTAGTCAGTCAATTCTGTTTAAAATATAAGTGCTACACTGCCAACGTTTGCAAAAACGTAACCTTTCCT
Source organism: Montipora capricornis (assembly GCF_036669925.1). NCBI lineage: Eukaryota > Metazoa > Cnidaria > Anthozoa > Scleractinia > Acroporidae > Montipora > Montipora capricornis. The sequence continues at coordinate 47,664,173 of NC_090895.1, read as the reverse complement.
TGCATTGATTGCATTTATTAATTGCATTGTCCTTCTTTAATTTGAATTTAGGCCTTAATTCTAATTGTGTTTTCACTTCTAGAGGTCTCAGTGAAAATGAAATAACTCACCTCCCAAAAAACGGTTTCTCAGGACACAGACGTCTATCTTACCTGTAAGTGAATTGCCTTAAATACATTATCAACTGAATATGACACGACTTGGCGCCTCTCCACTCCACAAATAACTGTGTAACTTTGTTACAAAGTGACTTACACAGCTGAGTTAAATAAAGTCTTTACAGCAATTAACCCTTTCAGGTCAAACATTGAAGTGCATTTAAGCCTTTGTCTTCTAAGATTAATACTAAATGTTGTTCCAGTCTGTTATTTATTTGAGCTTAGCCAGGTCCCCATTTTCTAATGAAGGAGCAAATAAAAGCATCATATTGATTGCTACTGACGCACATTACTTTGCGAGTTATTGAAATGACAATATCTCCAACGAAATGCTAATTATATATACTAGGTACATAAAGTTAAAATTTGAATTGTTTCCGGGAATTTCCAAGGTTAAAACATATTTAAAACCGACGTTTCGATCAGTTTTACTGGTCTTTTTCAGGTTGTTTAAAAAAGGTTCTCAATATGGCAGATCGTTTTTATTCGTTCAGCTTGGTGACCGCACATGACGTATTATGACCATTACACGACGCGTAAATGATGTCAAATTGCGCGGGAAATGAAGGAAAACGACTGTAGTAGACAGTATCCTATTTACATCGATCTTACCCACACTCCTATTGAGGTATGGAAGTCTGGCGGCCACAGAAAGCAATGGCATGTAGAACGCAAAACAGCGCGGGGGACCGCGAGGAACCCAACCTCAAAAGGAATCCCAAAACAGAATAAAACAGAACCCCAAAACTAAAGACGACACAACAATAACAACACACTTTATTTATACGCCATCGAAATCATGGCACCACAAAGACATACAGAGGTATAGAAGAAAATAATGTACCAAGCAAAGTGATTTGCCTAAAATCAAGGCAAGACGAAATGAAGTAAATAAGTATATGCTAATAAAACAATCAGAAGTGTGCATTAAGGCAATAATAAAGGCATGGATAGGTAAATACTTAATGCTGACAGTATGCTTCCGTGTAGAGGTCACCTCTACAGATAAGTAGTTAGGGTAGTGAAATTTGAATAAACGCACATACTAGAAGCAGAAAGACTAAGGTGGAAGTGAACGCTTAGACGAAGACAAAGTCGGGGCAGGAAAAGCAGATACGAAATCCTTTAAAGCATTAGAGTCCTCGTAAACGCGCGAAGCCTCTTGACATTGAGGAAGGGCAGAAGCAATGAAATCAGCTGGAGCCCCCGCACGGATGACATCAGCTAATTTAAGGAAGTACAGGGTCATTTTAGAAGTTGACCAGCCAACATGGGACATAACATCTGCCAAAGGAGATCCAGAGACAGCTAGAGTAAGGGCACAGCCAGAACGAAAACTATGAAGAGTTTTCCCGCTGTCAATCTGGGCATCACGGAGATATTTTCTAAAGCGGGATTCAGTCGTGGAGCTTAAAAGGGGGTATCAACAATATGGCCCTGATGATTAGTGGAACGAAACAAATATCCACAGGACAGGCTAATACCAAGTTCTCGCGCAATCGCTACATAAGTTTCAGTAGCTCTGATAGGGCAGAGGGTTGGATTAGGGTGTCGACGGATTCCAAAAAGGTTAGACGCACCATCCCGCAAGGTCTTGCCCCAAACAGGAATCCATGTCGTCCGGGAAACGAGCAAGCTCAGATGTCTTGACTTGCCCCAAATCACTACCTCTATCACCGGAAAAGAATAGAGCCTTGAAGCTTGATCTCTAGCAGTGGTGAATATCTCAGCCGGTGAAAGGGACGGAAGGGGAAGACGCTTTTTAAGGTGTCAGGAAAGCAAAAGCAGTTTGTCAGGAAAAAGAGGAACAGCTTGCTTGGGGGTGATACGAGCCCGAAGTTGCTCCGCTGTGACTTCTTTAAGATACTGCTTAACCAGCAGATCAAAGGCTGGGTTACCAGGAAGGAGGGTTCGGTTCCAATCTCCCTGACGAGCAATGTCGGAGAAGATAGAACGCAACTTGCCAATATACGAATCAACAGTCGAGTAGGCCAAACGTAAAGAGCGCTGACACAAGAAGATACCCCCGCTGTCCAAGATGCGGACATCCGGTCTTATGGACTTGGGTTTTCCCCTTGGAGTCCTTAAATACAAGAAAACGGCAAATATCCAGGGGTGTGGCGTCAAAAAGATTTTTCTGGCCAGGTAGGGCGTAAAGAAAACCTTCAAGGTCAGCCAGAAGGGATTGCTTCTGCTTTGAGTAAGTAGAAGAGAGGCTTGATGACTGGAGAGAATTACTACGCTAGTCAATGCCTGAAAGGTCGAAGTTGACCGATGCTGGAACAGCAGAGGAAACAGGACGTCTGGCATAACCACAATTTTGCCAAAACGTGAAGGTGTGATCATTGGGGTAATGACAAAACGGACACGCAACTGCCGGATGAACAGACGCGGAACTGGAGGGAGACCCTAGGGAAAGGAAATAATGAGGAATAAGAGAGGAATAAAAGCTAAAAGGACAAAGGTAGCGAAAAGCCTCATATTTATTATACAGCGTAACCAAAGTAACAAATACTACCTTAAAATAACAAATGCTCGATTACAGAGTAATTGCATGACAACATTTGAAAACAGAACGGAATAAATCTATTGAGATAAATCCGAAACAGGAATGATGCGGAAGACCCACAAATCCCAAGGGAGAGGCCAAGAGGAAGAATAACTCTTCGGTGAGGGGGGGGGGAGGGGGGAGAACTATGCCCTGAGAACCCTGGGAGGCCAACAGGAAAGACGAATACGATTGAGAAAAGAGGCCACCAAAACTTACGAGGCCGGACATCAGGAATAACAATAGTGCAAGCCAGACAGTGAGTTTTGACAAAGCGCAAAACCTGTGGAATAAGAATAATGGGGGGAGAAACATAGGGGTTTGAAAAAAGGAAACCATGATTATCAGGACGCTGGGCAAACAGATTGACCCCAGAAGAGCCAGGAAGGGAATATGGGGAAAAGAAAGGAAGGGGAGAACCATCCAAAGCACACTGCTGATGAGAAGACAGAGCCATCAAATTCGAGGAGTGGCCAGATCGGCCACCAAATTCAGCTTGCACCTGAACCCAGGCAGAAGGAGAAAGCTTAGAATCCTGCAAGGGAAAAACACGGGATGGGGTGTCCGCAGGATTATCAGCAGAAGAAATGTAAAAGAGATTAAGATGAATGTTATAAGTGAAGACAATCCCAAAAATCCGCTTAAAGACATCAGCAAGATCGCGCGATTTTGAGCCCTGCCGACGCCAGGATGAAATGAGAACTTTGCTATCGGTGGAAACGACCACCCAACTGTCACGAGAAGACGACGAAAAGGCATCTAAGGCATTTGCAAGGGCTAAGGCCTCCTTGACATTGATATGGAGAAGGTGCTGATCTACAGGCCAGAAATCACGAATAACAGCCGCAATAGTATCAGGACCAAAAACACAGCCCTATGCAAACGAAGACGCGTCTGTGCATAGCTTGACTTGACAATGGGCCTCTTGGCGCCAAGGAAGACAACCGGACCAAGACTCGAGGAATAACCATTGCTGAAGCTCCTCCATAAGTGGACCGGATATTGGAATAAGCTTAGACGAACCATAGCGCAGACCTTTTCCGATAGCATTATACATCTCGTTGAGAAAAAGACGAGTTCCCGGAATTGCCAGAGAAAACGATATACACTTGCCCGATAAACGCTGAAGTGTCTTTTCATCAGTAGCATCGGAAGCAAGAACAAGACGCAAAAGGGAAAGGAATTTCTGCTTTTTCTCCTCAGTAAGCATAAAGGATTGGCGAACGGAGTCAATCAAAAAGGCAAGGAAGGGGATAATCTGCCTTGGGATGAGGATTGATTTGTTGGTACCAAGAAAATAACCCAAATTAATAAGAGTAAAACAGACCAGAAAAATAGATGAATTGGAACGAGCTAAAGATTTGTCCAGGTGCGACTAGAGTGAGTCTTAGCCAAGGGTCGAAGGAGACAACTGGATTTCGCCCGTATGACGATCATCAATATATAAGGAACAAGGTATACGGAGGGAACGAAAATAATGAGAGGCAAGGAGGTAGAGATAGTGGTAAACGTAGGCAGATGCTTTCCACCCAAAAGGAATGGTGTTACTGGTAAAATACCAGCCACCCCATTCAAAACCAAAATACGGGCGGCTTTCTGGAGAGAGGAGGACATGATCATAACCCGACTTATCATCGCAAACAGACTGGAACGAAGAAGGGGCAAGGCCCCGCAAGGGAGTCTAGCTTAAAAGGCACGTCCCTTGTCCATAGATTAAGAAATCGGTTATCATTACACAGACGGGGTTTAGAGGGTTCAATGGGACGTCACCCACCTTACCCCATAGGGAGATAGCCCCAGATGACAAACGGTCAACAACAGTTTCAGAAATGAACTGCGCAAAAGGTTTACATGAAATGGCGTTAGGGAAGATCCGACAAGGGGGTAAAACAGAATTAAAACCTTCCCCCTTATACTGTCCCTCAAAAGGTTGAAAAAACTCTCGTACATCAACACAGTCTTGGATCCATCGTAAAAGGTTCGGCGTAAGCTTGAAAGGAGCAATCTTTGCGATGCTTTCACACGCAGGGAAACAGGCATAGATGTTACCAGAAACAAAGGTATCAGGATCCCTGAAGGCAAGCATAGAGGCATCCGCACGGGTATGGCCGCTAATAACATCTAGGACAAACTGAGGGGAAATGTGGTGGTTTTCTACTGCCATCCCCTGAGCCACCTCGAGAGGAGAGCCATCAAATCGAACCCAACGTATTGACGGTCTGGCCACAATTGTAGGGTTGAAATCGGCAGTAAATTCTCATGCTGGGGTGGCTGAAGAGACACCCTTAAAAGGTTTGAAAGGGGGCTAAAAGGAAAGGAGATGGAAAAATTATAAGAGGCAGTGGCTCTGGGGATGACAGCTCTGGCCTCAAAAACTGAGAAAGGAGATTGACTTCCTTTCAAAACTGCCATCAAAGAGCGGGAGGGAGAAGAAAAAATAACAAATAAAGTCTGATAACAAAATGTACTTTAATGCCTAACACAAGCAAGCTAAAGTAATACAGGCAAGCCAGGAAAACTACCGAAAACTGGCGCGGCCACGCAGAGCCCTAGAATAAGGGGAAAAGCGAAAAGCGACCCCTACCGGCACGCTGGATAGACATACGGCGAAAGCACCTAAACGAAGTGTGGCCTGGAATACCACAGAAATCGCATATAATAGCACTGGATCTGAGAGGCCTCCTGGAAGAGCGACCTGGAGGAAACTGAGAGCTAGTACGATCCCCACGAAGAGACTTATCTACTTTGGAGAAACGATCGAGCACCTGAGTGTACTCTTTCTCTGCAAAGAGGGCGAGGAAGTACGCTCGGAACTGTTTAGGATCCTTATCCAGATAGCCACGCATCGTCTGAGAAGCCATGGAGAGGAAGGAGGCCTTGGGATGACTATTCTGCTTTGCATAACTCGCCCAAGACTCAGCCAGAGACAGGGCGGTATATTTATCGAACTCCACCAAGTTCAGCAACGCGTACGTGTAATGGCGCTCCAACTGCACATCAATGTCAGTACCTTTCTGCATACTCTCCAACTGCTCGATACGCTGGCGAAGGAGCCGCACAGGGTCAGGCTAGGAGACAAATAATTTAAATAAGTAACAGCAACTATAATAACATCGGCCATGAGGTGAAAAATAATGCCAAAACCTTCTCATGCCGGGAAAACTCGAGCAAAGCATGCTACACGGAATAAAAGTTAAATAAATGTAACAACAACTATAATAACATCGGCCATGAAGTAATAGAAAATGACAAAATCAAACAACGAAAAACATGCTACACAGAATGAATTTCAATAAATGTAGCAAAGGATAAGATCGGCCAAGCCAAAACCTTCTCATGCCGGGAAAACTCGAGCAAAAACGTGCAACGCAAAATGAATTCTAATAAATGTAGCAACAAATAACATCGGCCATGAGGTAAAAGAAAATGCCAAAACCTTCTAATTCCGGGAAAAAACTCGAGCAGAACGTGCTACAGAATGAATTTTAATAAATGTAGCAACGGATAACACCGGCCATGAGGTAACAAAATAGCCAAAACCTTCTCATGCCGGGAAAACTCGAGCAAAACGTGCTACGCAAAATGAATTTAATAATTGTAGCAGCAGATAACATCGACCATGAGGTAACAAAAAAAAAAAGGCAAAACCTTCTCATGCAGGGAAAACTAGAATGAAATTTATAAATGTAGCAAAGACTAACATGGGCACGAGGGAGGACAAAATGCCAAAACCGACAGCTACGTGCGACCGAAAAGAGACGGAAAAGGAACAGATGAATGGACATAACATCACATCTTGCAACAGGCAGCCGCACCTGGGTCCACTACAATGTCTCTAACAACGTTGACTTTAGGAGTGCGAGGAACTTGAGGTTGCATTTGGGCCTCAGTAGCAGGTTCAGCCGTATTGAGGTCAAGAAGCTTCTATCGAACTGGTAATGAATTCATGAAGGCGATACCTCTTATACTCGCTTGAGTAAGACCGCTGTAAATAGTAAATATTATGGCAAGGGTAAAAATACTTGACGGGCTCAGACTGTATTTCCCGCGCAATTTGACATAATTTACACGTCGTGTATGGGTCATGATAACGAAGCGGCACTACGAAAAACGATCCGCCATATTGATAACATTTTTTAAACAACCTGAAGAAGACGAAGAAGACCAGTAAGACTGGTCGAAACGTTGGTTTTAAAGATATTTTAACCTCGGAAAATCCCGGAAACAATTCAAATTTTATAGAGATGACAGTTAAAAGTTTCAGGAATACCAGTACAAAAAAATCATTTTATAGTTTTTAAGAGTCCTCCCCTTTTAGAACTATCAGGATATTATAAAACTCTGTTAATTCCTGTTTCCACGGGAGAACACTTCCTTTTTTTTAATGATCACAATACAGTGAACCTTCTTTATCAGATCACGATAATACAATGCATGTCTTTAAACTGCATTTGGTCCTAAATTTTGTTTTTGATTTTTCCTATTGTTTCCCATAGAACTAGTAAATCCACACGCTGAGTCGTTCATGGACACCATTTTAGGACAATTGGAATTGATTTTAATGCTCTTGTCTAAAAAGAATCGAATACAACCGTGATTCGCAAATGCTGACAACGAAACGGAATTTAAACTAAAATGGGTTGATTGCATTGTTCAGGGGCGGACGGAGGCTTTTGTGATAGAGGGGGCCTCGAGATATAGTATTACAGTGGCAATATGGGTGCGATTGCGCTCATAATGACTGCGAACGGCGCACTTTTCTAGAGAGGTTTGGGACATTCTCCACATGGAAAATTTTTGACACTGAAGTTCTCTGAGATGCCATCTAGTGTATTCTGAACGCTTAAATTGATCAAATGTCTGGATTCCATACTGAAGATGTAATGCTAAAATATTTAATAAAATACAGGTGTGGTTGCGGTCAAAGAAGTAATTAATACTTTATGATGCTAGCAGGGGCCGAAGCAATCGCGGCGAGATTACAACCTCCCACCAAAGGCGGCAACATTGTTTCCCTGAAAAATTATCAATTCCAGTTTGTTTGAGACGGATGTTTACTGCATGCATTCTGGGAGATTTGGTCATCTTCGACTAAAAGTGTAGTCTTCGAACACAGGTTCTAAGAAGATTTATAACAACAATTTCAACAAAGGAAATGCGTCCCATGGACAGACCAGTCAAGAAAATTCATAACTTGATGTGATTAATTGTCTTCTCGGGCTGCCAAAGAAACAATGACTTGCGTGGGCTTTCTTATTTCCGTAAAGTTAAGTAGATCACTTCCATGGACATGCAGTTGAAGTAAATTTCTACTTAAAGCAAAGACTAAATCTCTAAGTTTAATTGTTACTTGCTGAGTTAAGACACATGTGCAGTTGCAGCCGCCGCATTGATTGCATAAAGGCCCACCTTCAACCAACAGGCAATGCGTGCCATGGAACAATTTTCATATATGAAAATCCCGTCAAAGCTGAAATTCACCCAATCAGATCGCTACAATAAGCAATGCGAATTTCCAAAAACAAAAACAACGGTTAAAAAGCCTGTCGGTTGAAGATGGGCCTTTAATATTTTCTTCGTTCATTTTGCTTTTTGACTAAAACTCAAGTAGGCAGTTTGCAGAACCGAATAACCTGGATTCTGTAGCACAGTGCGGCTAAAAGCAAAATAGATCTAAAATTGCTTATATTGTAACTTGCGTAGAAAATTTCTTACAATCAGCAAGGCGATAAAATGTAACTACAGTTACTACTCACTTGATTTTACGAGTGTCAATGGGATCGTTGTTGTTGATCGATGCTGCTCCTTTACAAAGCCTACCTAGACTGGTACAACTGTTTGTAAGACACACTGTAGAACAGACATTCGTATCCAGCCTACCTCGTCTTTTTGTGAAATAAAATGCGACGTTTGTAACCGGTTCGAAGCCAGTTTGTAAGGGCCGTTGACTCGAACGACGTTCGATAAATTTTCTTATTAACAATGTTTAGTAAAGACAATAAATTTAAGTAAAAAAGCTCGAAGTAACATCCAACACACGTTTACAAAAGAAAAACAAAGCCTTGACAAAAAAAAAGAGGTGGGGGGGGGGGGGGGGTTCGCCCTTGTTGTTCTTCTTTAATTCGAAATTTGTACTCATTTCTAATTTTGGGAGCTGGTCGTTTGTGGGTTCCATTTGTGGGTTCCAAAGTGATATATCATCGTTGATTCATTTCTCATGGGAACTTTGGAATCCATAAATGACCAGTTCCTAACGTCAGTGGCGTCGCACCGGTATCGCGAGGTCACGGGTTCAAACCCCGTTGTAGTCCTGAACTTTTCGGGCTTCTTTACGCAATTGCAAAAATTGCTTTCATAACTGCGAGAATGATAGCTTCACTTGAAACCGTACATTACCTCTTATATTTTTTATGTTTTAATTTTATTATCGTAAATTCATGGTTTTTTTTTAATTTAATGATGGATTAATTAATAAAGCTATTATTATTTCTGGGAATTGCCTAAGGGACTACTCGTGCTTGTCGTTGTCAGGTTACATGATGTTGATAGTAGTGGCCCCCGAGTTTGTACCATCAACAGCATGCAGCAACCATTTTGTATCAGCCTGCTAATGGTTTCTCTCAAGGTACACCTGTACGTTTATACACTATATCTCTATGGGTTGCTGTACAGGGATTACCCCAAGCTGTTCTGTTCCCCTAATAGATGTCAAAGTCGCGAAGTGGGACCTAAATGTATCAATGTTTGCAGCTCAATGGTGCTGAACATGATGGAACCTGTGATAATGATGCCGATGATGATGACCGTGAGTCATCTGATGTTGATAATGTTCATGATGATCATGACGACGACGATGATGATGAAGAGGAGGAGGAGGAGGAGGAAGACGAGGGAGATGAATAGGATACCTTTTTATATTTGTCAGGGAGTTGTGATAAAATTGCTTTTGGCTGATTGGAACATTCTGTCGTCATAACCAATTGCTACAAGGCATTACGTGTTCCAGCCTCGTTTTCACGTTAGCGTGGTCACGGTATCCGTTCTATTACTGTTGCGTGTCAGATAGACCCCAATTAAAGGATGACAATTTTTGTGGAAAATTCGCCACCATTGACGATGGTAACAAAGCAGTTGAAGGTTAAGCTTCGTTTCCATGTTGAACTCTGAGGGTCACACTTTTAACCTCCCGTAAAAGCCGTCGGTGTTCCTTAGGGAACACATTGAGAAAGGAGGCTTTCTCTCATCAGACAATTTCCACGAGATAATAGATGCTCCCATACTAATTCGCCAGATTTGCCAACAGGCTGGCCACCACGTACTGAACTAATTTACATACATTTGGCGAGTTGACAAGAATTTGCCAAAATCGCCTCTCAGATTCGCCATCATGTATTGATGTGTTAAACAATCCTCACTACACCACTGCCGTCTCGTCCACTCGTCTACGGAATCGGGCGCAAATTTGCTACCTAGTTGGCAGTGTAGGAAATGGTTAGGTGTTATGGGGTATCATCATTTGCATTGGCCGTCTGGTACGTTATCGGTCTGGAGCTGCTAAGAGATTCTGCCCCAATAAAAGTAATAATTAGCTGCTCGTCCGCTTTCTCAGCCGCTTCGATCATTATCTCATGCTCTTCAAGAAAATGGGTGCTAAAGGAGGTTTAAAAACCCAGTTCACCCCTTGATTGCCAGTCCTCTCGCCAATTTTTGACTCATTTAGTTTTGCCACGAGTTCTCTCTCTGTGGCAATGGAATTCGTGTTATGGTCACTAACCATTCCTTGTGATATTCCTCTTCAATACGCCACTCTTGCGAAAGCATTTAAGAGAAGCTCACTGTAAATATCGAGAATTCGTGCACAAATTAAAGTGAAATATCGGATTTCTCCATATTTTGTCGGGAGAAACCCTTTGGTGAACTATTATCGATGATATCAAGTAAGCTTCCTAAATGACTTAGTTTTTGAGAGATCGCAACAAAAATGACCATGAAATTTACTAGGAAATTTCAGCTGTTGCCTGCAGTTGCACTAAGCAAACGTTTATTGCACACACTAAGAAAGGATTGAAGGTGTTGTTTC
>NC_090895.1:47645887-47648387 GCF_036669925.1 Montipora capricornis | reverse complement strand
CTTTCATCTGCATAAAATCAAAAGAAAAATTATGTAAAGAGCAGGAGTGTTTTATCGGGTTTAAAACCACGAGGAGACCGAGTGGTTTTTGACCCGATAAAACACGTGCTGCGAGTTTTTTGAACGGCTTCAAAAACATTCCACAAAGAGCGTGTCCCTCTAGACTCAAAACAATGGTTCAAATTGTGAGAGGTGAATATTAGCATACAAGAAAAACAAGCTATGCCTTATTAGTATTCTTTATATAAAGAATACTAACGAGGAGTGTTTTATCAGGTATAAAGCTCATCCACGTGACGTTTTATCGGTGTTTTGATAGGCTGTTAAGCTCATGAATTATTAACGAATTTTTGAACTATCTTTGCAAGTGTTTACATTTTATAGTTGTTAAGATACGTAGGTGTCTATGTGCAAAAGATGGGTTAATTGCAACGTACCGATTTGCTGCACCCAAATGTGCAAAAACTGCCATCTCGGTATTTGACGTTTTGCGAGATTTGTCAAAAACCTCAACTGATGTCATCGATAATAGTTAACCAAAAGGTTTCTCCTGATAAAATATCACGTGATAAGACGGCCATCTTGGTGCCAAAATAATAGAAAAATGTAGCATTCCCAAATGGCTTTGCTATTGTTCTTTTCACCAACATGGCCGCCTGTGACGTCAAGTGCAATCAAAGAATAGACAGGTTTTATCGTAAAGAAAAGTGGAAAGTAAACTTCTGTTGAAAAAAAAAATAAAAAAAATAAATAATAATAATAATAATAATAATAATAATAATAATAATAATAATAATAATAATAATAATAATGATAGAGCGTTTTTCAATTAAATGTCGAAAGTAATTAGCGAATTGTTTTGGTTTTGCATTACTTCACTCAGTGATAGGTTCAAAGTTCTCACGCTACTTTTTCAACCAATCAGAAGTGAAACAAAAACCAATCACGGCCCGTGAGTGCACATTTTCTCGCGCTTTGTGTCGGCTACGTGTAATCCCTTCGAGTTTTGATTGGTTTACTTGATTGTCTCCGTACTTTTTGATTGGCCAAAGTAATTAGTTTGGTTATGGTCTTACGACCCTCGATTGCAATTAAATACACTGGTTTTATCGTAAAGAAAAGCGGAAAGTAAGCTTATGCTGAAATAATCATAATCATAATCATAATAATCATTATCTTAATACAGACAGTCTTGTATGGCCCATTTCCACAGCTCAATGTCACAGTGCCTTGCAAACATTTTATCACTAAAGAAACTGGGATTTTATTAAGCACCTAAACATTGATGAATCGTGCATAAACAATCTGAAGCTTCATCTTAACAAGAAGGGTACTGCCATTTTAGCAAGTAATTTAGTTAATCATATCGTCCATTCATTTAATTCTCATTCTTTATCTGCGATTTTATCCTAACCCCACCTAGTTCCCAGTTCAATCCAGACTCTATAACCCCTAAGGGCCGCGAGTTTTAAACGGCTAGCTTAAATATCACAAGTCTACTGAAAAATTTAGATGAACGTTGTATTCTTTTAAATTATAACTGTATTGATTTGCTGGCTATCAATGAGGCAAGACCAGACCGGAATATTTCTGACCAGGACGCAAAGGTTGAGGGCTACGATGTGATCCGCTGTGACAGAACTGTTAATCATAAATTTGGTGGGGGTGTTTGCTTTTATATTCGTTCGGACATAAATTACGTTGTCCGCAAGGATTTGGATAATCAGCTCCTGGAAATCTTATCTATTGAAATTCGTAAGCCTAACTCAAAACCTTTTGTAATCTCTTCGTGGTACAAACCGCCAAACTCATCTCCTGCTCTTTTTCCGCATCTTGATACTTTGTTAGGAAGACTAGATTCTGAACATGTTGAACATTATCTTATAGGTGACTTGGATTCTAATTTACTATCAAGTGATAATATTCTTTCAAGGGCTTTCTTGAGCATTACCGATCGGAAATGTATGGTTTAATTAAAACAATAAATTGATGAGCCCACTCGAATCGCACCTTCATCAAGCACCTTAATTGGTCTTATTTTCACAAGTCATCAAAACAATATTAGAGAGCTTTAACAGCGACGACGGGAACGGCAACGGGAACATCATCTAAAGACATAAATTTGCGTTAATTCAATCACTTCGCGACAACTCCAAGCTTTTCATATGCCAAAGGTGTGGCAGATCCTCAGGAATGAAACTGTTGTGCACGGCGGTTAATCATATTAAGGGGAGAAAATGAATATTTCTCTTCCAAGTGCTGATGTTCGCCATAAAACCTTAAATTTGGCTATTTCACGTTGTTGTTTTGCAGACAACGGCAAAGAATTCGAAATGGACAAAAATGAAAAGGCACGTGCAGAGCGTGCACAACTATTGTTTTTGGCCCACTAAATAATTAAATTTGTGACGTTCTCGTTCTGGTCGCCGTTGTCTTTGCTAAAACTCCCTATTATGAAGCTGTAAATCGAAATTTACATTTTGTAAATGCAATTTACATC
>NC_090895.1:47628077-47633077 GCF_036669925.1 Montipora capricornis | reverse complement strand
TGCTTTTCATATCAGCTGTCCAGAAAACGCTGTGTTTTGAGGGTGGTCAAATCATGGTTGGACCAGCTGTAATACAGGTACAAAACCTCCAAAAACAACAGTAACAATGAATATGTTGCAAAGATAGTACTTGCTGCACCATCATGAAAGATGTTGAACACTGTAGCCAGTTGTTGTACATATTGACTTGACTTTTAATAATAATTAGTTTTTGTTTATTTTCCTTATCATTTTGTTTATTTTCCTTACTCATGGCAATTAAAAGAATCACAACTCTGTTCAACTTTTTATTCAGGATTCATTCAAACTTGGGGGTGTTTTAATAATATTTTGAGATGGACTTGTTCCAGTTTATTAAGTTGCTGCGCCAATTCAATATTAAATAGTTTAAGACAGGAAAGTGTAAGTGTTGCAGTGAAGTGGATAGTGAAATTTTGATGTAAGGGACACCTTAAAAAGACTAACATTATACGCTGTTATTGTTACAGAATGACAGTTCCTTTTTAGTAATAAGCGAGGTTATACAAAATCTTTTCTTACGTTGACAGTAAAAGCGAACTTTTTTGCTTTCAAGGGAGCATCAGGGGCATCTATTACCCAGACAATCACATTAGATCCTGACAAAGTTTGCAGAGAATCACAGATATATCAGCTCAAGCCTGATGACAAGTTACTTGATTATCACAAAGCTATAAATGAAGCTGCGTTTGATATTGCTCTGAAGAATCCAACTTTGCTGTGCTCTAAATTGGAATTGCAAAAGCAAGCGAGAACTAAAGTCCATGAAGATGGATTCGCTTACAAGAAGAAAAATTCAAGATCGAAAGAATTTGGTTCTGCATCTGGAAGTGAGCCTAAACAAGAGCGTACTAGCCAAGATTTTAGACAGAAGAGGATAGAGCAGTTGCAAGAGGACTTAAGAGAAGTTGACATACAAGTTAGTTACGCTGTTAAGCAACGTGAACGATGTGCTAATGTAAAGGAGTTCAGCAAAGCACTTGATGTTTCAAAGGAGTTGGATGAACTGAGAAAAAAGAAAAGAAAATACCAAGAGGAATTGACTTTACTACAGCGAAAAGAGTCTGTTACAAAGCGAGTAAAGAAGTGCAGAGACAGCAAAAAAGGAGGTGAGGCTGCACCACAAGCTGACTTACGTCAGTTTCTGAAACCGGGTGAAAGTGTTGAAGAATTGGCAAAAGGGCGGAACAAAGAAGCCATGGAGACTGAAAAGGCTACAGTGGAAGTCGACAACAAAGATGTCACAGAGATTGAAAACCCTACAATGGCAGGCTGGGAACCGGCTGCAGCCCGTGGCCAAGCTACAGAACAAGACAAGAGAATTCAAGACCTAGTTGTTGCACGTGACTGTGATGACATAAAAAAGCTTGAGGCCAACAAAGAGGGACATTTGAAAGAAAACTGTGAGGATTTTTAGTTTCCCCACTGATTTACAACAGAACAGCCAGTGCAAATGTGAACCAGTGGGGGTTGTTGGAACTATAAACGAGGGAACATTTGTTAAGTTTGTGAGAAATGTTCGTTTAAACCTCAGTGATCAGAACACACGCTCACAGGATGATCAGTTGCGTTTCTCACGTATGACAGCTGTCTCTTTAGAAGAGTATAGAAGGTATCGAGCCGAATATTGCACTAGGTATCACAAAGAACAGTGTGTGGAATGTGATGCACTGATCAACATGGCGTTGCACATATCTCAGAAAGGAATAGTTAAAGTGTTTGACGTTTACAAGAGTCAGTTTCCTGAAAAGAAATATCAATCCGACAAGGCGGTGAGAAGACTTATGCAGTTACCCGTTGTTATTTTCAAGCAGCAACATCTCTACGTCACGGAATTAAGGTCAGATGTGGATTACAAAACTTTCGTTGACTGGATTGCAAGGACAATGCCAGATGAAAAGAGTGTGAAGCATATGAGCAAGGAAACTCTGAAATCTTTGTGCGAGTTGGCATCAACTGAGTCTGATAGAAGACTCATACAATCTGCTGCAACTTGGGGGTTATCTGGCAAGCAAGCCAAGAAAAAGTATGGTATAGACAATAACACTCTCAAAATTAACCAAGTTAAAGAGGCAATTGCGAATGCACAAGAGATTCACGATGAGATCATTAAGCTTGCGCAACTTCAAGAAACAGCTCTTTTACAATCCATGGGTATTGAAGACAGTGTGTCAGACACTGAAAGTTTTGAAGGCGAGAGTGACTTAGAAAGTGTAATTGAAAGCGATTCTGATGAAAACGATAGAAACAGTAAAAGTAGTGTTTCCACAGTACATGGTGAAAGCAAAGCTGCAGATGAGGGACAATCATCCAACCATTCTACTGGCAACACAAGATTTAATCCAGATGACCTGTCCAAAGATGTTGCTGGTGTTGTGAATCCAGCACCACCAAATGAGACACTACTGTCGTGGCTTAGAGACAACAGCTTAAACTGGTTTTCCTTTTTTGATGATGTTGCACAATATTTAAAGTTCTATAGCCCAGAAGTTCTTCATCAAGTGTTACTAAATTTCACTTATTATTTGTCAACAAGCGACTGTGATCTAACTGAGGAAGAGGAGAGAGCTGTCGAAGTCTCACGGCAGGCGTTTCTCGAATTCCAGCGGCATGAGCCAATATTGATCGAAGGAAATGAAGTGGTATCTGACACCGAAATTGAAGAATCTACCACACCCATGCTCAGAGAGATTCCTTCACTTGTTTCTAAGGAAGGATTAGATTGCATCCAAAAAGCAAGAGCAGCTATCAAAAGGAAAGGAAAAAGAGATGCTGCTAAATTGAAAGCAGCCAACAGCGTGTTGAAAAGAAAAGTAACAAAAAAAGTTAGCCGTATCATTAAAGAACACCCGACAATTGGCAGTGACATCGAGGAATTTGTCAAATCGAAAAAGGTGGGCGCTGATGCTTGGAGAAGAACAGGCGTTTTAACATTTGATGGAAATCGTACCAGGGGCAAGCAAGTTACGTACAAAGCTATCCAGGACCATCTCCAAGAAAAATACTCGTGTAAAATTGGTTATGGAACTGTGGTCCAGCTTTGTGTCGTACGAAGTAAGCGCCGCATCTCTGCCAAAAGGTACAAGGGCGTGGCTAAAGTTACATGCAGGAAATCAAGAAAGGGGTTTTCCGTAAAGCTTAATCCAGATGCTCACTGGAGTAGTGCATTGTATAAAGGACTTGATTCTATACAGCTGAAAGACGGGAGGAACAAACTCTTACTCAATCGTGATGATCAGGCGGGGTTTAGACTGGACACAACATTTACTCACAGACAGGGTAAATGTTTAACACTTGAAAATGCGCCATCGTTAACAACCAGAACAGACTTCATGAATCCATATTCATCCTTGCTTCAAACAACCTCCTACCTTTTCATG
Source organism: Montipora capricornis (assembly GCF_036669925.1). NCBI lineage: Eukaryota > Metazoa > Cnidaria > Anthozoa > Scleractinia > Acroporidae > Montipora > Montipora capricornis. Next base: position 47,629,679 of record NC_090895.1, on the reverse strand, counting down.
AAGTCCGACACAACAGAGAAGGCTTGTGCTGGAGTGGTCAAGCCGCATTTCAACTTTCCAAAGAACGCCACACAGCACATAATTGACCTCGAAATGCTTGAAAGCAGAATGCCCAATTACTTTGATGACAAGCCCATAGAATGCATACGGGTTGATGGGGCAACTGACGAAGGACCAGGTCACCTGGAGGTACAGTTTCTGTGGACTGAAAGGCACTTGCTCAAGCAGAAAGTGTGTACAGTTGTTTCTTCAAGGCATAGTGGGGGATCATACCTTAATGAAGTAGAGTTGATGAACGGTTGTATAGCCAAGGCTCACGGAAACCTCTTTATTCCTTCAACCTTAGCTGGAAGTAATTTCGACAGCAATGGCCTGAATGCGAAGAAATTAAACGAGAATATGGATATTGCAACTGACGTATATATTGATCGGGTTGATGGAGCACCGTGCTGTGGAACCATATTAAAACTGCATACTGGGGGCAAAAATGAAACCATGTCTGAAAGACGGGAAAGCCTTCTGGTGTTTCTTAAAGGTAGTGCAAACGACAAGAAACAGTTGAAGAAGAACAGGCCAGACCTTTATGAGTACTTTGAGCGTGTCTGGATGGTTAGAGAGAACCACATGAAGAAAGATCTGCCAGGGAACTATTTGTTTATGTTGAATCTGTGTTATCAAATCGGATGCCCCCACCCTTTGTGTCATGACGAGACCGTCCGAAAAGATGAGAAATGGTTTGAAGATGGACCACCACTGACATATTTGCCGATACCTATTCCTGATCCCAAACGTCCTTGGGGAGGCAACTGCAAAGAATGTACACATTTGTGTTCTGGCCACTACCTAAGGCCCAAAGAACATGCAGAGTTTGTCAGAGAACATGGTCTAATGCTGTCAAAGCCTCCTAGTATTGTAATAAAAGAGGAGTTTTACGATTCCGTGAAAAGGGGAAGGACTTTGTCAGAGGAGAAGATCTTGGACGTCGCTAAGAAGACTCTTCTGCCATTAGAAGAACTTAAAATGCATGTGGATCATCTTCGACTAACAGCAGAAAGAAGGAAGGAGGGTGCGAGAAAGGCAGCAACCACCCGAAAAACCAAAGCAGCGTCAACGAGAAAAAAGAAGAAATCTAACACAGCTGGCGGTGAGCAGCCGAGTGAGTACTTGAATTTCCTGCAATGTTAAATTGCTTTTTCAAACTGTTTTTCAATAGTATCGAAAGTCGCAATTTTTGGTGATTTCCTTTATTTATATCATCACCAGAAGCCCGTCCTGCAGATACAACTGTTTGGTGTTGGTGTGAATAGGTCGAGTATGGGGATATGCTGCTTTGTGAAGGTGATGCCTGCCCAATAAAGTGGTTTCATTTTGATTGTATCGGCCTCTTATTCAGTCCTGCATTTTCCTGGTTTTGCCCTGACTGTAATGGTGAGTAGCTTTTACAATTACAGATTATGGTATTTTAGATTTTGCTCTTACAGCAGTTTTGGATGTTCTACAACTTTAGCGAATGTTGTAAACAAACATTTTCAGAGAAGAACGTTTAGTTTTCAGTGGTTTCGGTAAAAGCAATAAGCCATATCAGTGTGGGGAATAACAAAT
>NC_090895.1:47620577-47623077 GCF_036669925.1 Montipora capricornis | reverse complement strand
GAACTATCAGCTCACCAAGTTTCAATGGTCTCTGTTGCAAATTGACCGAGATAGCTCTATTTATATTCTTGATGTTCTACTGGGTTGGGTGAATGACGTCATCAGCCTTCTCATTTGCATATTTAACACATTTTTCAAACTTAAATATCTCTGGAACCAATGCAGATATTTCCAAACGGTAAACAGCGTTTTTAATGTTTCATGGTACTCTATGTGATAAACCAAAAAACTCAAGGGATAAAAATTTGATCACAGTAGCAAACTTGAAGTTTATGGGCTTAGTACGGAAAGCCTCCAATGGTTTACCTCTTATCTGACGAATAGACGCCAACTTGTTAAGTTGGGGGATAAACAGTCAAATATTGCTAACGTTCCTCATGGTATTCCCCAGGGATCTATACTCGGCCCCTTGTTATTTATCGTCTTCATCAATGACTTACCCTTTCATGTTACTTCTACGATTGATTTGTATGCTGATGATACAACGTTGACTTCATGTGCGAATTATAGCTCAATTGACAAATTAGAACAGAACTTGAATTCTTCAGTTGCTGAAATCGCCGAATGGGCAGCTTCTAATAAACTACCGATCAATGAAAGCAAGACCAAAGCTGTACTCATCACTGGCAAACGTCTTCCCTCAAAGATCAATTACGAGATGAGTTTAACTATTAATGGAACTAAACTTGAATTCGTCCCTAGCGTTAAACTGCTGGGTCTTGAAATTGACTTTGAACTTTCATTTAATTCACATGTTGAGAAACAATGTACAAAGCTATCCCAGCGAATCGGAATATTAAAAAAGATACCATCTTGCCTGCCCATGAGAGAAAGATTATTGTTTTACAACTCCATGATTAGATCGGTTTTGCATTATGTCAGCTCAATCTGGACTAGCAGCGACAAGGAGAATCTAGGTCGTGTATTGAAGTTGCGAAAACGAGCGGCCAGGGTAATTTCCGATGCCGACAATCAAGCGTCTAGTGTCAAGCTGTTCAATAGACTTCAGTGGCTTCCATTTTATGAGGAATCGAAAATAGCTAAATGCTGTGTTGCGTACAAACGTATCAAGGGTGAAGTACCCTTATATACTGAAGGCTCTTTAATACTCAATAGTCAGCAACACAATCGTGCTACAAGATATAGTAACATTAACTTTATTTGTCCAAGATTTAATCGTATGACTGAAGGCGGTAAATCATTCGAAGTTACTACTTGTCAACTTTGGAATAGCTTAAGTCTAGAACTCAGGAATTCCGTATCATTGGAATCTTTTAGGAACAATTTTAGAAAAAATCTTTTTGCTGTACAAAGGAAGCTTCACCATTTTATAGTTTAACTTTTGATTCATTATCTGCTCTCAAGCCATGTTTTATTTTTATTTACAATTAGTTTTCAAGTTCTTGTCAGATTTAAATTCTTAGCTTAGTTGATGGTCATGTTGGAATTTAACGTACATTGTATTTTTAGCTTTCACATTTCTATGTACACTTTTTATCATATTGCATTAGTTTTGTAAGAATTTTTAAATAGAGGGCCACAAGTTTATTAGTTACCTCAACTATTCCGTGCCACTCTCTTTAAATAAAGTGTATTATTAAGACAAACTCAGAGGCGATTTACTGACTTTCAGCTCTACGCCCTTGTTAACTTTCTTTAGCTAAAGTTAACTCGCTTAGTTCTGTTTAAGACAATAGCGATATTCACCGTTACGTCACCTATTGTCATTAATGTGCCAACCAAAGATCTATTGGCTGCCGAAACAAAAGATTCTTTTCTTATGTGGTTGGCAAAATTTAAATAACAAAAGAATTGTTTATAAAGAGTGGAGTTTCCTATATATTTATTTACCGCACTATTATGCCGTTTAAACTGGTTCTTGAGTGTTAATTATGGAATAACACAGATACAAAATTGCTGAAAGAGTCACTGCTATTTAAAATACCAAGAGAATAAGACGCACAAAACGTCAGAAGTGAGGTCCTTAATAAAGTTCAGCTTAATATTTAACCTGAATTATTAAATGCGTTTTTCACAAAATAGGCAACAGCTTACACAATTATTAGATAAACTATTGTCAATGTCACTCAACACATTAACGTTTTCTATATGTGATGCCCAATGCCTTACAGCAGCCCCCGTTTTGGAGGGCTGCCGTCTGAGTGCGAAATTTTGACATAACGCCCTCCCCATCCCTCACTTCCTCCATAGACTCGCCACAAATTAAAATCATAGCCAAGACATAGGATACTTGTTAGGTGTCGATTGAGAAAAGGAACGGTTTTAGGAACAGGGGATCACGTTCAAGGGCACCTGGCTGTGTGCTTGCAATTCAGAAGCAGAGGGCAATATTCAACTTATTGCTACTCTATGATCCCAAAATTTCAAATTGCTGTATTGAGAAATTTGACCTACATCGCTTCTCAATATAAAGTACTCGTTCTTGGCGCCTCAGAAAAATTTCTTCCATTACCTTGCTATTATGAAATATATGAATGAC
>NC_090895.1:47585577-47603077 GCF_036669925.1 Montipora capricornis | reverse complement strand
TTAAAGGACATTGTTTAAGCAAAGTACATGTATTACGAACAGTGAATTAACTCGAAAGATATATTCACATTGGCATGCTTTGAATAAGACCAAACCTTGTTTAATGTTGTACATTGTATATGTATTGAAGGTTGAAGTTGAAGTCATTTTTTTAAGGCACTAGATGAAATCAAATCCTAAAAGGGCACTTTGATTGTTGTCTCACTGGCACATTCAGTGCTATTGCACAAAGTTCTCAAGAAATTCAACTTACTCAAGTGACCTTCAAGTTGAATTATTAAATGGAATTCCTAAAGATTCCCATAAATTCTTACTCCACAGTGCCCTTTTAGCTTTCAATTCCCAAAAATTTCCAAGAGTTCCAACTCACTGAGTTTTGCTAATGGCATAATTTGGAAGTCCTAGGAATTTCCTTAATTTCTATGTTTATAACATACATGTAGGAAATAGATGTAGTAGGTAAATTCTATGTGGATTTTTATTCCTGTTTCTTTTTCTTTTAGTGAGTGCTATGTAAAGACTATTTTACCCGAAGGCATAGTAAATTATATACAGCAGGCCTTTGCTTTTACATAGGAAATAGATACCAGTATGTAGAGTCTAAGTAACTTTTTACTCCTGGTTTGTTTTAGTTGGAATGGTGCAGTACAGGTCCAAAGCATAGGCAATAGATAGCAGTATATAAAGTCTATGTAAGGTTTTTTCATGTTTTTTGTTTAGTAAGTGCTATGTACAAACTATTTTACCCAGAGACATAGTAAATATATAGCAAGCCTTTACTTCAACATAGGAAATAAGTAGCAGTATGTAAAGTATATGGAAATATTACACTCCTGGTTGTTTATGTGGGTGCAATATGTAAAAACTATTTCATCCCAATACATAGCAAATGCATAGGAAGCCATAGGAAATAGATAGCAGTATGTAAAAGCAATGTAAACTTTTCTTCATTTGATGTGCTATGTAAAAACTATGCTTTACAATCACATACCAAAAGCATAGTATGCATTTACTATGTAAGTGAAAAGTATAACTTGGACTTCAGATACATTGTAACATAGTCAATATATACCTGTAGCTATTTAATTTATGTGAAGATTTTCAATAGTGTTTAATATATAGCTATTTGATAGCTATGTGACCTTTAAATAGTTTTGCAATAGTAATGGCATATGCTTTACACAGACTGAACTATGTAATGTAGCAAGTGACATAGTTATTACATAGCAAGTATTAGGAGCAGGAAATAGCCTTTATATAGCTCAACATAGTTATATGATAAACTTTACATAGCATTTACATATGTCTGGTTCTACAAGGGACATTGGCAGGATATTTAAACTTCAGTTACAGAGAAGAAGTCATAAGGGTCAAGTTTTTGTGCAACAACAACAACAAATGCTGCAACATGAAATTTCAGCTGCAGTGTCAGCAATGGGCCATTAGGTCTTCTGCTTTGTTTCACAGTCGAGCTCTGTGATTGGTGGCGAGAATGACTTCTTGAGAATCCAATTTTTGAATTTCGCTGTGTATTTAGGTGGTACTTGAAAAGCATACAGTTGATCATTTTTGCAAAATACCATAAGCAATTCAACTTTCTTGGGGATGTTCTCCCATTTCTGAAATTCTGTACATGTACTTCAAAAATGTGTTGCCGAGTCCCCACGTCCCAGCATCTATATGTCCCCACATCCCCGAGTCCCCATGTCCCCACGTCCCCTGTCCCCGCGTCCACGTCCCACTTTTCGACACAGCCTGATTCTCCTGATGGTAAGCTTTGTAGTCACGCAAATGGCTTCGGAGTTGCTGGTATTTTTCCAGTTGATTTTGTTTTATGCACACTTTTACGCGCAAAGCCACGTTTTATGCATTGAAATGTCACTGGCAACGCAGATAATGTTTCCATGACTATGTTTCCATGATCAAATTTATGTTATTTCACACAACAACCCACAAAGTGTCAAAGCAGTTTATGCGGAATTCTCGCTCCTTACTTTAAACACTATGTCATTATTTCGCCAGCAATATATGCTCCTCGGCCATGTTGTTTTCTGATTAATTCATAACCGGTAAGCTTCAATAAAACAAAAGGGTACTTTTAAGAAACAAATGAAACGGAAAATAATTATTACTCAATGCATTCTCTACTGAAATAATTTGCTGTGAAAGTAATAATTATGTTCACTGTTGACAGATGTAGCACAGGTTGGCGTTTCACAAATAAACACCTTTTCCTTCGTTTCAAACACCTTGGGTTTCAAACAGTTTCAAACGCATTTCAAACAGTTTCAAACGTGTTTCAAACGCATTTCAAACACAAACATACTCAAAACGCTTTTTGGTTAAGCATCCTTTTCACCTGGACGGTCACTTATGATTATTAATTTTTGTCTTTGTTACATCTTTTCAGGGGGTAAAAGGACGAATGTATGGTTTTGAGCTTCACATCCAAGACAAACTGTACAGTTTGGTTGCTGACAGCCAGTCTGAATTGGACTCATGGATAACAGCATTGTGTAAAGTTACGGGAATTGATATGGACACCGGTGCAAAGACTTCACCTTTCAGTGTGAGTGGCAAATTAAAAGGGCCAAAACTCCATCAGTCTTTGCGAGAAAGTCTTAAGGGTAGTAAGCATCCAGAACTTCTTGAATTTTCCAAAGAAACAGAGGTGTTGAATGCAAAGAGAAGGAAGGATGGAAGATAGAAACTCTTTTCTCTTGTCCATGACTTGGATAATAATGGTACCTGTGTAAATTATGATGATGTGAGGATTGACGCAGAAGTGTTTCGGGAACATTTTGGTATGCGTGTGGTGGTGGAATGTGAGGATCTCAAGTTTCGTTTGTTGAGAACTGTAGCCAATGGAAATGAAGTTAACATTGAACCATTTTTTTATTTCTATTTCTTTGTTTGATGCCAAAAAGGGAATCAAGATTTCTGAGGATTTTCACTGTGATCTCGATGATGCATCTACAATAGACATGCTTCGAGGATCAGACCTGATTGAGAATGGTCACACAAATGGCAGTGTTAACCACAGTGAGTTTGAAAGTCAGGAGGTGGAGTACAGCTGTCCCAGGAAGGTAATAAATTAAAATAAAATGGGGGATCAGGAAATGGGAATTCAAGACACCCTAGCATAATAATTATTAGGGCATGCATAGAGAGCCATTAAAGTTAATAGTTGTTGCACTGCAGCTACAGCTGTACATGTACCAACTGATTTCGAGAACAGGTGGAGTCTTGTGCATATACTTACAGGGTGTACATGTGTGTTGCCCCTGCTCTCACTTGTTAGAAATCAGACAGAATAATGCAGCTCATGTTGGTTCCTTGTATGTTGCTTGCATCGTAAACGTTAATTTGCACTTGTATGTACAATGCGTTCATTTAAGGACGGTGCCTACTAATTAAAGATGTTTTTGCCCCGGTGTGTGATTATGCAGGAACTGTAGATCTGAACAAGTGTTATTGAAATCCAAAAAGAAAATTGGGGGTAACCACGCATTTTTTAAAGATAATTCATGAATAACATTTGTAAAAAGCTTTAAAATACAAAGCAATGTATGGCGTTCTTTCTCAAATCGAAGCGTAATTATCTCTCAAAAATGCATGGTTACCCCCAATTTTCTTTTGGATACCAAGGCTACTTACTAAGATCTACTTTCTCCGGATAGTTTTAAACCGCGCAAAAAATATCCCTATATTAGTAAGCATCACTGATAGGAAATCTGAGTGTCTCGAGATGTGCAGAACATATGCGCAATAACAATTATAGTAGGCACCGTCCTTAAGCCTAGTTTTCATATGTCGGGAAAATCCCAGATGATCCGGGATTTCACAGTCCCAGATTTTGCCGACATATTGGAAAATCGCCAGATGCTTGTCCTAGATTCTCCTGATAGTGACTTTGGCGGAAAATGGAAGTGTGCCAAAAATTGAAACATGCAATTTAGAGGATTGGTAACGAGCTAAGAACCATCGCCGATGTCCCTGAAAGTACAAATTTGAGTTTTCATATGTCGGGAATGATCACCAACGATCTCAAAAATCTGGGACACGTAGGGAAAATAGAAACGCTTTCTATTTTCCCGATTCGTCCCCAACCATCCCAGATTATCAGGGATGTCTGCGATTTATGGTTTTCATTAGTTGGCAAAATCGGGGATGCTTGGGAAACTGCGAGATCCCCAATCGTCTGAGATTTTCCCGACATATGAAACCTAGGCTTAAGTGTTGTGCCTACATGTAAATTAATTATGGACCAGTGCTTGTCTTACTGGAAGTTGGGCTTTTAACCCATTCATCCCTGAAGCATCTCCCATTGACAACTAAAATTAATCATCTGGCTTAAGACAGAGTAAAATCTGTCTTTGTCTTGACAACTCAAACATTGAAAATTCAAGAGGCTGTAAATTTACCAACACAATACAGCAGCATACATGTAACTTGATCAAACAAAAATTAATGAGGTGTTTCTGTGTTATTGATATTTGATTAGGCAATATTCTCCAATCCCAACCAAGAGGTTTATTTGGTGGTCAGAATAGAGAAAGTCTTACAGGGCAGTATCGGTTCCTGTGTTGAAGCATACCTCAAGTCTGGAGACACCAAAAGCTTCACAGAAAGCACACAAACTAGCTGAAATCTGCTGCAAGAGCCTTGGACAATATGGCATGCCATTCGGATGGACTGCGAGGTGAGTCGATCTACATCTACGTTAATTTTATTAAGTTGGTAAAATAATTCATTACAGACATCACACCAACTCTGAAGTACAATGTAGGTGGATCTTTCGTTAGAACATCAAACTTACTAGTGCAGGACGTTGTGGGTTGTCAACTCTAGGCAAACCGACACTTGGTGTCTCTAAATAACTGATGAGAAATAACTTCATTTTGTTACCACAACCAAAAATAGCCAGATCTTCTCGTCCTTTTGGTTAAGAGGGTTAGCTAATAAATTATACACAAATTGAGTTGAATCAACTATTTGGTAAAGGTGACCCCATCATCAGAAGTCAGGTCATACAACTTTACAAATGTACAACTGTATTTTAGTCAAACGCCTTATCAATGAAGCATAGAACATTACTGTATTAATTTTTAGCGCTACTTATGACCAGAAGGTACATTGTATACGTTGGCACTGTTCAAGGTTTTTGTTCTGTTTTTGTTTGGTAAGATGGATTGTCAACAGCAAGAAACATGATAACCTGACTCAGCTTGTGTATTTTGGAAATGTACGGAGGCTGGATATAGAGAACTTGTCCAATATTTTAAGGAGCAAGAGTGGCACAGTCGGTTAGTGCGCGGCCTTGGTGCATAAGGTCCCGAGTTTCGATCCCCGGATCTCACAGCCTTGTTTCGACTTCTTTCCTTTCAGTGTAGCCTAAGTAGCTTTAAATACCGTTAAAACAGAGCACTGATGGAAAGAGGGGAGTAAAATGAGCGCACCGTCAGCTTCCTGGGAGAATACTCTGTAGAGAGTAAAGGAACTTCCGACGTTAAATAACGTGTACCTTTACCTTTACCTTATGCACGAACTGAGTCATATTGGATAAGGGACTTTTCTTTTGAATGGGAAAGGGATTTTAGGAAGAAGAGGTGAATTTTCGATTCAGTGTCTCAACCTTTTTGCCACTGGTTGCAGCTACCAAATTTGCCCTCTGTTGTTTTGATTAGTAGTTGAGTCATGTTATGTCCCATTTTGCTATCCTGAGTATTTTCAAATGTTCTCAGGATTAACATACACTAACAAGGATGGAATTAACCATTAAGTTTTGGTTTTGAATTGCATTCATTATTTCTCTCCTAAAGTTCAATTTTCTATCCAAAGAAAGGAAAGTGATGGGCACTTAATTTGCTTATGTGTCCCTTAATTTAAATAATCGAGTTTGTTGCTGCTTTTGTTGAAAACCTACTAGAAGGGCGTGGTCCCTGACTTCAGTATTGTTAAAATGCATAAAATTTTCATGTTTTTTTGTTTTGCTTTCTTTTTTTAGACCATTGTTCAATACTGAGGGGGAACTGGACAGCAGTGAGATTTCATCAATTTACAAACAGGTTGGCAGTCTTTTTGTTGTTTCTGTTGTTTGAATGAACACCTTTATTCCTCTATTCACTTCTTTCAGAATATGCATGAACAGCTGTAACCGAAAAACTTCTATTGAGCAACTGCTATCTTGCCCACACAAGTTGCCCCTTTTCTTGCACTTAAAGTGCCTCTGTGACCAAAATATCAATTCTTATTTTTCTTTGGATTTCAAAACTATGTTAACTAAGCACTATTAGCGACCAAACGTTTAAGCCTTGATTTCAAAAACACACCTGATTATTTTAACTGGAATTTTGCTATTTAATGGTCTGCCATTACTAAATTTAAGTTCTTGAGAGAGCTGTATTGAGGAGAAAAATGACGTCAAAGGCTCTCTAGTTTAATAATGCAATGAGTGGGTATGCCAGAGAATTAAAATGCAACACAGGAGTTTTGGACTTTCAGACTTTTAAACTTTGCGTTTTGCACATGTACATGTATATGATAAGCTGCATTTGCACGCTGAGATTTTAAGCTACAGAGTGAGCCTTTGACGTCACTTTTTCCTGGATCCAACCCTTTGAGGTCCAATTGGTAAGTTTTGAACACGTGTAATGGTGGAAATTGAAATCCAAAACTTACGCTCAGAGTAAATGGCCATTATAGTAATTGTTCAGATTCTCTCATGGACAGAGGATGAAGCGGCTTTGAATGTATTTTTGGGTTCCTTTGATCCTTAAATTTAGGCTTTTTTGTTTTGCAGGACAGGGAAAAGCTTAGCGATGATGAAATGATTAAACTGCTGCCAAATTAAATTGTCACGTAAGTTTGGAGCCGTTGTGGCCAGAAATTAATGACAGAAACAATAATTGTCAAAATGAGAGTGGAAAGATTTGATTAAACTGGAATTAATTATTGCTTTCTTTATTTTCGTTTGGGTGTTTCTCATTTTGTCTCTGCTCGTTTCTTTTCATTTTGTCGTGTTTGTTTTGGAATTTTAAGAGCGTATTTACAGTGATGAATAACATGCTCGACTATTGCCTTGTGTGCCATTCTTTTTGTTCTTTCTACATTTTGATGTTATCTGTGATTTATTATGGAAAAGATACATGTGGCAACCGCGACATCATCATTGGACTCTATTTGTTTTATATAAAGAATTAAACGTACGTTTTTGATGATGACATCAACTGTGTCTGTCCCCTACATGTAGAAGAGCATAGGGTGAGAACAAATCAAAATGCATGCATTGTAGATCTTATTATAAATTATAAATTGTAATGAAAGACTGGAGACAGGGGACATCAATTGGGAGAGTTTCTTGTGACCATTTTCAGCATGGCTGTTGTCCCAGACTATCAACTAAAAAAAACAAAGGGATATTTTTTCAGGGTTCGTGCTACTCCTGAAGTGCTTGAAAAGCCCTGGAATTTAATTTTGGACTTCAAGGGCACTTGAAAAGGCCTTGAAAAAAAGGATTTTGTGGGAAACTGCTTGAAAACTGCTTGAATTTTTGCGTAGGTGAAAGTTGTAGAGATTGCATAATGCGAAGTGAAAATGAAGATCACGCTAAGTTAAAGACAAGACATCTCAAAAATTGATCAAATTGACTATTGGGGAAAGATTAATGCAAAAATTAAAATGCCTGCGCATGCACTTAACTTGCAGGATGTGGGAAAGAATATCAGTGTAGGCTTTTTCAGCAAAGAAAACACTGAAACACGATGTATGGCATAGAAATTTCCTTACAAATATTACTCCTTGAAAACTCAATTTCTGGTTCTTGAAAACTCCTTGCATACTCCTGGAATTTTATATACAAAATCCAGCACGAACCCTGTCATTTGGGATCGAGTCTTTTGTGACCATTTTGAGCATGACTGAACAAACAAACCAACAGGAGGCTCACAACAAATCCAAACAGAAAAGAAAGTATGGAGCTGAAGTGGAATTTCTGTAGGGTTGGACGTCAAAAAGAATCTGTAATGGAAGGGTCACTATTCTAAGAAATGCTACGAATTCACTGATAACATTAGAAAAAGATCTCACGAGCATCAATGATTGCTTAACTTTTTTTGTCAATTTTAGGAGAGAGAAATTTAAACAACAACTGATACCCGGCACTTTAAAAATCTCTGTCAAGACCTACAGTGAAAGAATAACAAGTAAGGGGTCCATTGAGGAGTACAGTATGCTTGAATATATTTATGAAATTCCCTGGCCGGCGGGACTTGTATAAAGTTGAATGAATTTTTAGTCTTTGGGGTGAAGTAGAACAAACTGTTCGTCCAATCATATGTCTATATTGGCATAAAATATTACAGGGGGATGTTGAAGAACCCAAACCGTTTGCCCCTGGGGACTCATGTTATGGATGCGTTAATTTAAAAACAAAAGACGTTGACTGTGCCTCAAAAACCTTGTCCAATTGGTATGTACCTTAAATGTATATCACACGGCCATTCATACGTAGTCGAAGCGGGGCTTCCATTGAAAAGGCGTGCACTGATTTGTACTAGAAGGGATCCTAGCTCAACTGTTTTAGCAGGGATGTGGTATTTTTATAGCTCAGTTTGTAGAGCATCGCACTGGCATCGCAGAGGTCATGAGTTGAAATCCCGATGAAGCCACCTGAAATTTTTTGGTGTCTATAAATGGCAGTTGCTTATGTTGACAAGATGAGTGCGAAGATCACTTCACTTTTTTCGTAGTGATAAACAAACCAAAAAATCCATCATTTAAAAGGGAAATAACACGAACACCATTTTATTAATTAGCGATGAAATTGCCTTGCAGCGTTGGCGCGGTGGTGAGTGCACTCGCCTTCCACCATTGTGGCCCGGGTTCGATTCCTGGACCCAATGCATAAGTGGGTTGAGTTTGTGTTGAGTTTGTGTTGGTTCTCTTCTCCACTTCGAGGGTTTTTCTCTGGCTTCCCCAGTTTTCCTACCTCAGCAAAAACCAGCATACAGCTGATTCCAGCTGGCTGTAAGCTGTGCTCCAAGGTCATGCATGGACCGTAGAGCGGCTGCCAGAGACGCCGTAGTATGCTTTCGGTTCGACCTTGTTGAGCTGCATCATTGCTGTATTTTGCGACTACGACTATCGAGACATACTTATTTTTTGTTGACAGATTGTCTGACGTCATCACTGCTTCCCATAAAACCGTGGGATGAATCATCTGGAGTCATTCGGCCAACAGTTGAGGTGGAGGAATTCTGTCAATCATGCCCAGAGGCCGCTCATCCACACACTGCCTACGTTAATAACCTCTATGTTTATCCACTTTCACTCAACTACAGTAACCAAAAGGTTTTCTCCAAGGTAAATTTGGATTCTAAATGTAAATGTAAAATGTATAGACCGTATTCATAAATGGCGGTCACATTTATAATTCTTTTGTCCTCGTGCAAATGAGCCTACCAAGCCTCATTTTAGCGCAAGAAATCTTTTCAATTCACTGTATGGTATCGAGGCTTGGTAGGCTAATTTGCACTTCGACAAAAGAATTATAAATTGACCGCCATTTATGAATAAGGTCTATGTTTTGTTGATAGTGGAAGTGCGCTAAGAAATCAGCACGTTCACAGGCACCCCACTTTCAAAGTCTTTGCGACTTTTCCAGATATTTTAGTCGCAAGGTGAAGAAAAGTCGCAAATGCGACTATATTGGTCGCAATTTCAAGCCCTGAATTTAACTACTCGCTAAAAGAACATTCTGAGGAATAAAAGGTTTATTATGCTTTCGAAGCCATTCATAAAAACCGAAAGATGATTTGGCATTAGCTTTTATGTTTTCAGTGTTGCTCAAAAAGTGCCCAAAACAATTTTAAAAAAAGCAACTCGAGTGTGAATAAACGAATACTTCCGACCGCGCAGAGTCTTATGATTTTTCAAAATTTCTGCCTCCCAATCATTATTATAACTATCTAACATGGGGAATGAAAGATAAGTAGACTTTAGTTTGTGTAGTCACTTTTATTACTTGTGAATTCAATAAGAAATTAAAGCTACACGTCTATTTTTTACTCGTGTAAATTACTCGTGTAAAGTCCAACTTGTAAATTAATAAATTCAATAGAAGATTTTCTAGATTTACACGTGTAGCCCGGTTCACGATACAATTGTAATGTACAACTGTCGCTTTACGATTGTAACGTTACTTGAATACGCTTGGAGACTACATGTTTAATTCCAGTTGCACGAGGTTTATTTGTTCAAGCTGCTTGCCTAGTGCTGCAAGTAAATACTCGAATGCTTCGACAGAGAGGCGATATTTCTCCCGCAATTCACGTGGATTTTCAAGGTCAAACAACGGTCTTTCCTCAAATATTCTAGGGTGCCGAATAGCTCGGCGACTCAATGGTTCATCAAGTTCTCCATCGCTCGACGATGACTTATTAAAATTTGGAAATACGTTTCCTACAAGTCGTATGTTAATCTTACAAGTAACTTATGACTTGTAATTTGCACTTGTAATAATTAATAACAATTAACTATTATTGTTTGGACGTTTGTAAAGACACAAGGCGGACTCCAGTAAAACTTTTATTGAATTTTACTCGTACCAAATTGTACAGGTGTAACGCTACACCTGTAATTACAAGTCGGATTCTTGTGGCAATAACTTGTAACGATGTTTGTTGAGCGCATTTTTGCGTGTACATGCATGTAAAAATACAAGTGCAACTTGAATTGACCTCAAGAAAACATATTTTGCATATACTTTCAGCACACTAAATTACATGTAAATTAGTGTGTTGAAAGTAGATTCGAAAGAGGTTTTCCAGATTTAGGCGAAGTTAAGTAATACTTCCTTGGCTTTGATAAGCGAAATTTCTCACAAAATTTGTATGGTATATTTTTTATCCCTCGGTAGGCCAGAAACATTTCCGTTAAGATTGAATTCAGGGATTCTGATGACGAACATTCGCGACCTCTGAAGGTAACTAAAATCTTTGACTATTTTACTTTTCACTTCCTGGGGATTATTGTGTGGTTGTAGGGA
Organism: Montipora capricornis; assembly: GCF_036669925.1. Lineage (NCBI taxonomy): Eukaryota > Metazoa > Cnidaria > Anthozoa > Scleractinia > Acroporidae > Montipora > Montipora capricornis. Next base: position 47,592,030 of record NC_090895.1, on the reverse strand, counting down.
TCGAGACTGTGCTGAAATATTGTCACATAGCAGGATTCGTACCCGTACGACACTTCGGACAGCCAGGATTGAACTCTTTACTACGCATATGTAGGCGCTTACATGTATGCAAAGAAAAAGACGATGACAGTGGCAAGACCAGTATAGAAAAGAAAGAAGTTTTCTGACCTAGCTCTGCATCGTAACTTCGTATAAAATGGCCAAATTAATAGTCTGTGGGAGAGTGCACGTGAACAGAGCACTTGACGAGGAGTTCTTAAACTTCTATAACTATGTGCACTCAGTGGAATTCAGACCATACCTTGGTATATATTGTACAGCTGTACTTGCGGATTACCTTCTGTCTGCTACATTCTCGCAGCAATTGTTGTCACCGTAAGCTTTCTATGGTATGAATGGATTTTTGCAACTGCTGAGTGAACCGTTGGTTTTGTAGTGTATTTGCAAGAAGAAAGGAAGTCCTGGATTCACTACACACGCATACGCAGCTGTCGTCCATCACTGTACAAACCCCACATTTTATGAAGAGGTCAGTCAGTCTCTGTTTGTTAGGTTCAGATACACCTTCTCCACACGTCCTTTGTCCAAAAGGTTAGAGGAATGTTGGAGCCTTTTTTTATTATCTCTATCTTCCTCTCCAAGGGGTAGTGCTGGGGCAATGGTGGGAGTATTTGCCACCTATCGTTGTTTGTTAAAGTTTCGATTGCCGGAACCGAATCGAATTTGTTGGTTCCCTTCTCTGCTTCAAGCGGTTTCTCGTCTGGGTAGTCCGGTTACTCCTCACTTAAAGAAACCAACGTTTGAATTGGTTCCCCTCAAATAGACTAGAGCGGTTTTCAATTGAGTGTGGAAAGTAATTAGTGAATTGCTTTGGTTTTTGATTACTTCACTCAGTCGGATTGGTTCAAAGTTCTCGCGCCCCTTTTTCGACCAATTAGAAGTGAAACCAAAACCAATCGTGGCTCGCGCGTTCACATTTTCTGCGCTTTGTGTCGAGTTTTGATTGGTTTACTGGATTGTTTCCTTCCTTTTTGATTGGCCAAAGTAATTACCTTGGTTTTGGTGTTACGGCACTCGATTGAAACTGGCTCTAATGACTTGAAGTCTTCCACATTATTGCAACACTTGTGCTGTATTTTAAAAGATTGCAACTAAAATAGAATTAACAAATCGAAAGTGGTTCAGCGTTGTCTGGACTCTTATCGACAACGATATTCGTCATCACAGTGGTCAAAATGTTGTGGACTCACGAGGCGCAGACGAGTGAGTCCACAACAAATTGTGACCACTGTGATGACGAATATCGTTGTCGATAAGAGTACAGACAACGCTGAATCACTTTCAATTAGTTTTTTTACCACAATATTCAACGCCAAAGAAGTGTTTATTTCAGAGCTTGGCCAAAATCATGACACAAAGAAAGAGCAAGCGTTGTCTATAACTTTCTAGCAATATGATTGGTTTATTTTCCAAAATGAGCGTTCCTGATTGGCTATTGCATTTCGTGACAAATTGACGCGAGCATGACGCGAGCAGCGTTGTCTAGACTCTTATCGACAACGGCAAATTAGCCAATCAGATTGCGAGATTACAAGCAATTTTGGTAAAAATAGCGATTTGTCATTTCTAAATGTTCCTGACCTAACTGGAGTTGCCAGTCTATAGAAATTTGCCTTTCTCAGATGACGTGTTCCTGATGATTGTAGTAGCACCATTTTTAATGGAATCGTGTGATGGTTCATCCCTTTTGAGATCTCATCCATGGGTAGGGTTGATCCGCAGATATCGCAAAATATAATGGGATGACAGGGGTTGCTTGCGGTGCCTTTACTCGCTGATGTTTGAGAACCGATGAAAAATTGAGAAAAATGAGTTTACGGACAAGTAACCCGTCAGACCCAATTTTAGCGACCGACGCCATAAGAGCGAAGTTAAAAATGGGCTTGATCGGAGGTTACCCTGCCACAATTTACCTCCGGGCTTCTGTCACTCTGAGGAGGCAGTTAGTGGAATGCTACCACTTTTTATACTTGTCAATAGGAGCAGCGTCACATTCTTGGTTAGCAGTATCTCTAATTCTAACTTTGCCTTTGGCAACCTTTCATTTAGCCTCATTATTTATATTTCACGTTACAACACTCTTATTTTCTCACAGGTTAAAATCAAGCTCCCGACTCAACTAACAGAGAAGCATCATGTGTTTTTCACATTTCAACACATCGCCTGCGAGCAGACCAAAAGTAGCACTGGAACCGGATCATACAAGGGAAAACCGGCGCTCATAGAGACACCAGGTCAGTGGTGCTGTGGAACACATTCTCTGAGGTCTTGAAAGCCCGAACTAGAGAGGACTTTTAAGAACTTACGTCGACTAAACCTAGTTTAAAAATGGCCATGGTCCAACGAGTCTTCTGTAGATCTGCGGTAGAAATTCGGAAATCGAAAGGTTGTTGGTTCGACTCCTGTTCGGAGCACTCCGATATTTTGCAGTATTCCCGAGTCATCATCGTCGATATATACACATAAAATATATTTGTATTTAAATCGTTTCACAGATTTAATAGAAAGGAATTCCAGACCTTACGTAATGATTAACGAGGATTCTCTTCTTGCCATAAAACGATGAATGCCGATTGATGAAGAGAAATTCTCTCACCGCCTTTCTTTTGCCGAGTGGCTTGAGTCGCGCAGCCTTTTTTGTGTGTTTTCTTGGATCGTTGTAAGGGCATTCCTCATTGTGGTGTATAGTTTGAGAATTTTATCCCCCCCTGCCCCCCAAACAAAAAAACAAAAAACACACCTAAATTTTTTAAATTTTAATTGTGAAGATGTACGGAATTAGTAGGGGGAAAACACTTAATTACGAGGAGGTGAGTAACAGTCTTGCACACTTCAATGGACAGGTGGCTGTAATTGTATCTTTTTGTTGTTTCGTTTTTATTTTAGTTGGTTATGCCTGGATGCCAGTTCTGCAGGGAACACTGTAAGTTACAAGTGCATTTAAGTTGCCCTTTGAGATCAGCAGCTTGAATGTGAAACACATTATGGCCCAGTAACTCTAATGGTCGCATTTTAATTTCATGATATTGGTAAACGAATTTACTATGCGTCTTAAATTTATCTCAAACTTTACATTTGTGTTTTGACTCGAGCTTTACTTGTAATTGTTCTTGCTTCAGAGTCAAAACAGAGGAAACCAATCTCCTTGTTGGACAGACAACACCTCGTGGCTATTTGTCTGCCTATTATGGTGGATTGAAAATGGTAAGATTTTTCAAGAATAGCCTAAGCTTGTGTATTTGAAATTAGTTTGAAAAAAGCCGCCGCAGCTTCGATTTTCTACATACTGGAACTATTTTGCCCAACACTCCTTACAAGCATTAAGTTCCTGATAGTAATATAATAAAAAAAAACCTCGGTGTTTTATGAGTACTTTTGCATTTCAAATTTTTGGAGGCAAAACTTTAATTAAGATCGCTGGGTTTTTCGAGAGGTGGAAACTTGCAAACTTATTGTCCAGTAATAAACGCTTGCAGGACCAAGTAAGTTATCCATGGTGATGATAATAATATGATGATAATAAATGAATAATTAGCAATAGTGATTTTTGATGTAAAAATCACATTTTGCCTCCACTTCTCAACCGGACACTCGAGCAAGATGAATTTTGATGTATGGGCGCGTTGCCTAGCCAAGCCATCGTGCCATTTATTAGCATTGAAATGGGTACAAAAACATTTTTATTACACATAACATGAGAATTTTATTCCATAAAGCTCATTTGTACAAATCTATACGCTTTATTTTCACATGTGGAAAAGGCTTATACAGCCAATCAGAATGGAATACAGCTATTTCACATGTGGAAGTATAACCAATCAACGATAGCGTAAAGGCGTTTTCATGGCAATCACTCGTGCATCTCGTGCAAATCGTATTTTGTTATTGAATTAAATTAAATTTGCGTTTGGTTCTATAGTGAGTTTTTGTTTCTAATTTGCGTTCAGAAAACTATTTTAATGAAAATTCTCGTCTTATGTGTAATAAACAGTTCACGACATAGAAAGTGCTTTGTACGGGGTTTTATTCACTTGTTGTTTGTGTCAAAAACCGTCGCTCGCTCGTTCCTCGCTCGTTCGGGTTTTTGACACAAACAACTCGTTAATAAAACCCCGTACGCCGCACTTTCTATGACGTAAACTATATATACATCAACCCTATTATAAAGAGAAGAGCAATACATCAGGGTCGGACATGTAAACCGCTAAAAACCAGCGGGTGGAAAAAAACCGGGGAAAGTGTAACTCCGACCAAGGCAGTGCTACTACCCTTTGGGTTCTAGGGTATTCTTATCGAAAAACACTGTCTATTTACAATGTAAAAGAACGTTAACATAAACAGCCTAACGAAGGCATATAGCATTCTTTTCGGCGCGATATATATAGTTTACGTCATAGAAAGTGCGGCGTACGGGGTTTTATTCACGAGTTGTTTGTGTCAAAAACCCGAACGAGCGAGGAACGAGCGAGTGACGGTTTTTGACACAAACAACGAGTGAATAAAAGCCCGTACAAAGCACTTTCTATGTCGTGAACTGTTTATTACACATAAGACGAGAATTTTCATTAAATAAAAATAGTTTTCTGAACGCAAATTAGAAACAAAAACTCACTAACAATTGAACCAAATGCAAATTTAATTTAATTCAATAACAAAGTACGATTTGCACGAGATGCACGAGATGCACGAGTGATTGGCATGGAAACGCCTTTACGCTATCGTTGATTGGTTATACTTCCACATGTGAAATAGCTGTACGCCATTCTGATTGGCTGTATAAGCCTTTTCCACATGTGAAAATAAAGCGTATAGATTTGTACAAATGAGCTTTATGGAATAAAATTCTCATGTTATGTGTAATAAAACAATATACGAAACTGGACTTGTGCACGCGGCGAAGGTTGACTGTAGATGTGAAAATAAAGCGTATAGATTTGTACAAATGAACTGGACTTGTGCACGCGGCGAAGGTTGACTGTAAACAAGAGACCATGAAGGTAAGAGAAGTAATCCCTCATATTGGCCCTATTCCCATCGTAATCCCTCTTAGGTTATTTTTAGATGATATCAATTTTCCCGCGGATAATGTTACCACGCGCGTTACGTGGAAGATTCGTGGAGGAGGGAAAGTGCAGCAAATTCTGTGCGATGTCATTCTCCGTTTTCAAAATTGAGTTTCATGGCCTGATAAAATTCATTGTCTGCAAGATACAAGTTTGAAACATGCATCCTTGGAATTGCTTAACTGTCTAGTCTACAGTGACACCAATTTGAAGAATTTCCAATCTATCAAACCGTGTTAAATAATTTTGACAGATGCAGATATGTTTACCTTCGTTGCATTGCGTTACTTGTCCATTTTAGTGCGCACTTTCTCATCGTCTACAAAATTCTGTCGCTTACAAAACTCGGCCCTGTCAAGATACAGTTTGCAATCATATATCATGGAAATCGGTTAACTGTACACTCTGATACCAATTTTACGACTGTCTAACGATGGAAACCGTGTTAAATAATTTTGAAAGAGGGAGCTATATTTTACGCGTGCGTTGCACGTTGTACGGTTTTAAAAATTTTTATCGCGCGGTCAATTGAAATTTTCCCGTCATGTGTAGTACTGTTTGAAAGCGTTAGCTGTCTAATTTATGTATATCATAGAATTAAGTCACCATAGTTTAAGTAAGCTAAGAAAATCGAGAACGCGTTGACCAAGTCAGGAATATGTTACTTGGGTGACTGTAGTCCGCGATATTTCATTGTGTACAAAATTCTGTCGCCTATAAAACTCGTTACTTTCAAGATACAAGATGCAAAGATATATCATTCAAATCGCTTAACTGTGTTGTTTACAGTGATACCAATTTCAACACTGTCCAATGTACGAAAACGAGCTTAATAATTATAAAGATACAGGTATATTTAACATGCGCGCTTTGCAAATTGACTTCCATCCGATACCACGTGTTCATACATTTTTATCGCACTGTCTGTTCAAGTTTTCCTTTCATGTCTGATATCGGTCTAATTTATGAATATCTAAGAATTAAGTCGTCATATTTTAATCCCGCGAAGAAAATCAAGAACGCGTTTACCAAGTCAGCGATAAATTACTTGTTGACTCAGTGTAGTCTGCAAATTGCCAATGTTCACAAAATTCTGTCGCTTACAAAACTCGATCTTTCCAAGATACAGGTTTCAAACATCTGTAACTGAAATCGCTTAATTGTCTAGTTTTCAATGATACCACATTCAAGGTTGTGCCATATACGGAACTGTCTCCTTAAAAAAAGATTTAAAAATCTTTTTTTAAGGAGACAGCTATATTTATCATACGTACTTTGCAAGTTCACTTGAATCCGATAACACGGGTTCAAAAATTTTTATCGGACGCTT